>NC_056728.1:190523643-190768643 GCF_019279795.1 Protopterus annectens | reverse complement strand
CCGATCTACAAAACAGGCTCACATACACAGAAGCACTTGTCGATGTTAAGCGCTTTCGTGTATATGTGTTCGATGTTTTGTGATTCGGACATATGCCAGTCGAGCATGTGTCCGGATCCCATATATATATATATATATATATATATATATATATATATATATATATATATATATATATATATATATATATATATATATATTTATACACACACACACACACACACACACACACACACACACACACACAAGAAGGACTGTATAAAAAATAAAGGATCTCAGATACAACCCATGGCTGTCTTCAACAAACTGAGGAACATTAATCCTTAATGCTGACAGGGCAACTTTATTTAGGTGTAGGTCAACTCACTGAACACTGAACCAGACTTGACTAAATAAAGCTTTTGAAAAAAGTAATAAAAAAACACATTTGATAATTTTTATTTATTTATTTTTTTGTGAGGGCAAAGCCATATCTAGACTGAGTGGTTGTATGTCTGGTGTTAGAAATACAGTACTGTCCAAAACAAGATGAGCAAATCCAGAAATATGAATTTTGCTGTCTGTGGGGACACCACCGCCATGGAGATTACTACATCTTTCATATCCCTAGACTGGTAAAACTTAACTCTGAGATTGGCCTGACTCAAGAGAAACAAAAATGAAAACTACAGTGTGTTTTTACTGACTATTTTGTTTTTGGTTGACAGTATATTTTCAAGTCATATGGCCCCATGACCTATTCTCTGCCAAGCTCACTGTCCACTCCCTTACTATTATGATTACTTCCATGGTAACTGCAACTCAGCATAAAAACTCACCATAAAATAGACATCTCCTACAAGCAATTCAATGTTTGTATATATTTTTTTCATCTGACCCAGATAACCAAAGTTACGTCACCTTAATATCAATGTTTTTTGGGTTTTTTTTTTTTTTTTTTATTCCACTTCTGTGGTGCTGTTCTGTGATACCAAGAACTGAAAATAAATTGTGTTTGTAACATGTTTTTACTGCATGTATAGTGTGTAACAGCAGTAGCATGTTCTGGGGGGTTTATCTACACTCAGTTGAGGTTCCCTGCTTGAAGTTATATTTCATAATTTTTCTTTAACATTGGGAAGCATAACACAAAAACATTGAAAAAAAGAAAAAAAATTTGCAGGGAGGGCAAGCTCTTTCTGTACCCCCATGTGAAGAACTTTGCCACCTACCCCATGCACCCTCTCACTGATACATACCAACAGCGGGGAAAAGTGAAAAAACACTCCAATATACCACTGGTCCACACAATAAAATTCAGTGTGATTTGAAGGAAATAATAAAAAATGACATTAAAGATGCTTGAATGATGATTTAATGATTAATAGAAAAAAAGAAGAGGGGGAGAAGGAATAGAAGAGAAAGTGTGAAGGCAGGAGGAGGTGACAAGAAAAAGATTAAAATGTTGAGAAGAAATAAGGTAAAAAAAGAAAGAAATAAGACTAGAAAAGGAACAAAAGGAAAGAAAGAAAGAGGGATGTAAAGAGAAGCTGAGGGAGGAAATGAAAACAGGAAAGAGAGTAGAGGTGAAGGGAGAGGGAAAGAGGGAAAAAGTACATAATGACAACGAGTCTCCAGAACAATAATTCAATAACTGCAGTATTCTGACACGTCGTAGGTTAATCTTAGACAAAATTAGAAGGTGGAGGATAATCTCTCAAGTGTCTCTTGCTTCTAGACTAGGAATCTTGATAATTCTGTATATGTAGTCAAATCATGACATGCCAGAAACATCTTTTTATGTATATCAGTTCATTATAAAAGGTTGTTTGATATATTACCCAATGCCATATTTACATAAAATACATGAAATATTAATGAATCTATTTATCTCTATACTATACTATACACATCAATTGGTTAAATAATCAGAAAAAGAGAGCAAACTTATTAAAATACTTATCAATAAATAAGGCACAAGTCATATTTCTTCAAAAAACACATATCAAACCTTTAGACAAAAATAACTGGAAACCAAACAAATACACAATGTTAGCCCAATCCACCTTTAAAATCAAAGGAGGAGGAGTTTCTTTTGGAAAAATAACACACAAATATGAGCATCAGAAAGGGTTGTTGTCGCTTACAGTTATAAAATATAGTAACAGAATATGGAACTTAGCCAGTTTATACTGGTTTCCTGGGATGGGAGTAAAATTAGCTAAAAAAAACTTAGATTTCATTCTTAGTGATATTAAAGGAAACCTGATAATAGGAGGTGATTTTAATTGTATATTAGATGACTCAGATACCAGTGCTAATAGAAAATTAAGATTAACTTCCACAGCTAAAGCATTAAAAAATTGGAAAAAAACTCTTAATTTAAAAGATACTTTTAATATGAAAGACAACATATCATTGGAATTTATGCACTACTGTTTTAATTATGGAACCCAAAGTAGAACTGACAAAATTCTAATTTCTCAAGATATACAAGATATTCATAGGAAGTTACTAGTCTAATGGCCCTTGGACCTTTACAAGCCTAGTCAAGAGTTTATTCCCAAAGTTATCCCCTTAGTCATCACCTGTTGCCCCTGTCAATGATGGACACAGGTGGAACCCCTGGGACAAATTTATGGTTTCCCATCCACTCATCAAGGCTGTGCTTGAAAAGGGTCACCAATGTACTCTGTTTGACACATATGGGAAGTCTATTCCAAAGATGGGGTAGCCTCTGGGGGACAAACCTGTCTCTCCAGCAGGTTTTGTTAATGTCACATATTAGATTTAGGCTTTTTGAATGGGTAATGGGTGAGGAGCTAGACTTAAAGATATGGAGCATCTTTAGTAGGGCAGGGTCCAAGATTGCCTTGTAGGTGAAATACAGATCACCTCTGAGTGAGGGCAAAGCCATATATAGAGTGAGTGGTTATATGTCTGGTGTTAGAAATACAGTACTGTCCAAAACAAGATGAGCAAATCCAGAAATATGAATTTTGCTATCCGGGGGACACCACCGCCATGGAGATTACTACATCTTTCATACCCCTAGACTGGTGAAACTTAACTCTGACTCAGGAGAAAAAAAAAATGAAAAACTACAGTGTGTTTTTACTATTTTGTTTTTGGTTGACAGCATATTTTCAAGTCATATGGCCACATGTCCTATTCTCTGCCAAGCTCACTGTCCACTCCCTTACTGTTATGATTAATTCCGTGGTAACTGCAACTCAGTATAAAATAGACATTTCCTACAAGCAATTACATTTTTGTATATTTTTTTTCATCTGACCCAGATGACCAACTTTACGTCACCTTAATAGCAATGTTTTTTTTATTTTTTTTATTACACCTCTGTGGTGCTGTTCTATGATACCAATAACTGAAAATAAATTGTTTGTAACATGCTTTTACTGCATATATAGTGTGTAACAGCAGTAGCATGTTCTGGGGGGTTTATCTACACTCAGTTGAGGTTCCCTGCATGAAGTTATATTTCATCATTTTTCTTTAACATTGGGAAGCATAACACAAAAACATTGAAAAAAAGAAAAAAAATTGCAGGGAAGGCAAGCCCTTTCTGTACCCCCATGTGAAGAACTTTGCCACCTACCCCATGCACCCTCTCACTCATACATACCAACAGTGGGGAAAAGTGAAAAAAAGCACTCCTTGAAGGAAATGATAAAAAAATGACATTAAAGATGCTTGAATGAAGATTTAATGATTAATAGAAAAAAAAAGAAGAGGGGGAGAAGGAATAGAAGAGAAAGTGTGAAGGCAGGAGGAGGTGACAAGAAAAAGATTAAAATGTTGAGAAGAAATAAGGTAAAAAAAGAAAGAAATAAGACTAGAAAAGGAACAAAAGGAAAGAAAGAAAGAGGGATGTAAAGAGAAGCTGAGGGAGGAAATGAAAACAGGAAAGAGAGTAGAGGTGAAGGGAGAGGGAAAGAGGGAAAAAGTACATAATGACAACGAGTCTCCAGAACAATAATTCAATAACTGCAGTATTCTGACACGTCGTAGGTTAATCTTAGACAAAATTAGAAGGTGAAGGATAATCTCTCAAGTGTCTCTTGCTTCTAGACTAGGAATCTTGATAATTCTGTATATGTAGTCAAATCATGACATGCCAGAAACATCTTTTTATGTATATCAGTTCATTATAAAAGGTTGTTTGATATATTACCCAATGCCATATTTACATAAAATACATGAAATATTAATGAATCTATTTATCTCTATACTATACTATACACATCAATTGGTTAAATAATCAGAAAAAGAGAGCAAACGTATTAAAATACTTATCAAAAAAAAAAGGCACAAGTCATATTTCTTCAAAAAACACATATCAAACCTTTAGACAAAAATAACTGGAAACCAAACAAATACACAATGTTAGCCCAATCCACTTTTAAAATCAAAGGAGGAGGAGTCTCTTTTGGAAAAAATAATACACAAATATGAAGATCAGGAAAGGTTGTTGTCGCTTACAGTTATAAAATATAGTAACAGAATATGGAACTTAGTCAATTTATACTGGTTTCCTGGGATGGGAGTAAAATTAGCTAAAAAAAAACTTAGGAACAAACCACTCGCTGACAAACAGGATAAACGCCCAGTGCTCCAGATAAACTTGAATAATGTTAATAAAACAAAAGGAGCAACTAGGCTGATGCAGAGTCACAAGTGTAAATGAAAAGGCAAAATCCTCAGGTTAAAATCCAACCTTAAATGAAGAGTCACAAGTGTAAATGAGAAGGCAAAATCCTCAGGTTAAAATCCAACTTTAATTCCACTGCAGGTCAGATAAGCGCTTTCACTCATTCATTTGAGCTTCATCAGATCATGTAACAAAGACCTTCAAGTACATAGGCTACATTTATACAGTTAAAACATCTCCTATTGGCCTACCAAAAGCTGCTTCTTGTTTACGTATTCACGAGTCAATCTAAGCTTAAAAATATATGCACATATAAACATGCTGAAATGTATAAAATGACAAAGTAGATGTAAAAATACATATAAAAACTCTCCATGAACACTCAAGATGCTCTAATAAATATGTATATGTAAATATATATGTCAAAAGAAATATATTTCAAGGGGTAAAAACATATATATTTCATCATTTATTATAAAATCTACAAACATTCCTCCATTTGTTTAACATAGGTTTAATAGAGGCTCTCTCATTGAGACCTAAACCCCTATCTGCTCTCAATCTAACTATCCACATGCTCTCCTTGCTCTCAGTATGGTTCCTGATGTCACCTCCTCGTATACTGGGTTTAATGTTCTCAAGAGCTCTAAATAGGAAATAATGTTCAGGACCTGCTTGGGCTACGTGCTTAGCTAAGGCATTGTGGGGTGAAGCCTTCCTAATGTGGTAAAGATGTTCTCTTATCCTGTCTTTAAATCGACGATTGGTTTTGCCAACATAAAATGCATCACATATTTGGCACACTGCCAAATAAACTATATGAGTAGTATCACAGGTAGCTACAGCACGTATGCTGAAGTTAGTGTGCATATCAGGATGTTCAAAAAATGGGCTGGGGTCAAGAGAATTACAATAATTACAGCGTCCACATGGTTTTGTGTGTTCAAGAGGCATTGACCATTCATCCCTTTTTGAATAGCATAGCATTCTCCTTAAATTCAATTTATTCCTATATAAAAAAGAGGGTTTAGTCCCCACAAGTTTGCCAATGGTGTCATCAGTACAGAGAATAGGCCAGTGTTTCGTAATAATATTCTTGATTGCTGGACAATCAGTGCTATATGGTAAAGAAACCCTTACGTGAGTTGATCTATCATCTCTACCATTGTCTATTGTAATAGATCCACCAGTAATAGCTGGTCCAAAATAAGGGGCTGCTCTATTCAGTCTAAGTTTATTGACATCCGAGAGGTTGGGCTCAATCTCTTGTGAGCTATATCCCCGTTCTTCTAGCCTTATCTTGAGGTCACTCACTTCCATTAGGAAGCCTTCTTCTGTGGCATTTAGCCTAGAGATTCTCATCCCCTGGCCTCTAATGATATTTTTAAAAATATGCTGTGGGTGCATACTATCACGCTGTAATAGAGTATTGAAATAGCAAGGTTTCCTATAGACACCTGTATTGATCAAACCACATGCTAATTTTTCTATATATAAGTCAAGAAATTCTATCTTCTCTCTAGAGTGATTCATACTGAAGGTTAAATAGCCAGTGAGGTTGTTCAATGTAGTATGGAACACAAACAAATCATCAACACTGCCTCTCCATAAAACAAAAACATCATCCACGAAACGTCTATAAAAAGTTACGTATTGTTTAAACATTTCTAAATTAAAGAGACTCTCAAATTCCCAAAATGCCAAAAACATGTTTGCATAGCTATTGGCACAGGGTGTGCCCATGGCTACGCCACCTCGCTGTTGGTAGAACTTGTTGTCATAGGTGAAAAGATTGTTATTCAAAATGAGTTCAAGGAAATGTACAATGAGGTCTACTTTAACTGATGTATATTCGCTATGTAGGAGTAGATACTCAGTGATATAAATCAGGCCTATGTTATTTGGTAACACAGTAAACAAGGACTTGATGTCAAACGTTACAAAAATCAAGTTATCAACGTCACAAATGCCACCTAAACAGTCATACAAATCTGTTAAAAACTGTTTGGAATCTTTCAGTACAACTTTGTTCTTATTCAATATAGGTCGCAAATGTTTCTCAACATAGACAGAAAGGTTTTCAGTGATCCAACCCTGGCCAGACACTATGGGTCTCTTAGCTGGGTCAATGGAGTCTTTGTGAATTTTAGGTAACCCATGTATTGTTGGTACAAGTGGATTCTTAACAAAGAGATAGTCAAACAATTCTTGATCCAAGATATCACCTTTCAACATATCTAATAACATATTGTTTACGTGAATAATAGTGGCTTGCACTATTTGTTCATTAACTTGTAAATAGAAATCATCTTCTAAGAGTTTAATCATAGCATCATGATATTTGCTAGTGTCCATCACTACTATCCGACCACCTTTATCAGCTGGTTTGATGGTTATGGACTGTAATGACTGGAGTTTAAGTAAGCTAGTCTGCTCCCCTCTAGTCAAATTACCATTCTTCCTATATTTCTTTAGAGAAAAATATTCATACAAATCATCCTCAGTTAGTTTCAAATATGCCTCAACTAACGGATGATTAGGTGGGACAAAGTTGCTAAGCTTCTTAAACTTTGGTGGTCTAGTAACGTTATTGTCTGTCAATTCACTATCAGTTTTATCATGAAATAGCAGTTTAAGCATAAGGTTTTGACAGAAAAGTCTCATGTCTACTACAGTGTCCGTAAAGTTACTGTGTGCACTTGGTATAAAGTTTAGGCCTTTACTTAATAATTTCTCATCATCACATTCAGTCAACAAATATCCTGAGATGTTATGTACCATAGAATCTACTGGTATCAAAATTTCAGCTGTATCTAATTTACTTTGTTCTTCCACGTCTTCTTTATTGTCTGATGTGGTACATACTCTTCTGATAAATTGCGTTTCTGTCTCCCCCTGCTCATTGAGCGTCCCTTGTTATATTCTTGTCCTTTCGGACTGGGAGGAAAAGGAGCTCACTTACTACTCCTGTAGTGATGGTAGTATGTACTTTGTGAGGTAACTTAGATCTCACTATGCCATCATCTACTGACAACCTCTTATTAATCGGTCCCTTCACAACATGTACTGCAGGATATAAGTTAGTTCTGTCTGCAATATTATTCCCAGTAATAGGCTGACTAACTTCTTTAGTATTTGTATTAATAGAGCTAGATCCACTCTCACTATATAAAATAGTAATTACATCATCAGTATCATTGGAAGTAGTAGTGTTATTAATGTTAGCTATATTTTGTACCCTATTACTAGGCGATACATTGTTATGTACACAGTTAGTAATATCCACAGCTTCACAAGCATTATTGACAACATTAACATTTTCAGAACCAGTACTAGGTTCGGAACTCAGTTGTCTAACACTAGTAGAGTCATTAGGTTTAGTGGTAGCACTATAATGTCCATGTTTAGGCCAAACGAAGACTTGTCCTAAATTAAAATCTCTATGATCTCTAATTATCTTGCTTCTCTTCTGTTGGAGAAGTTTCCGCTCTAAGGCTGATATTCCATCCAACAGGCTTTCAAATAGTGGTTCTATTACAGTACTTGGGAAACAAGAAAAAATTCTCTTCTGTTGTTTCTTAATGTTATTAGTGAGTGTTTCCTCTTCAGAGGCAAAAAAGTCAATAAGTAACTCCATGTACTGTTTGCTTACATCCAAGTTCAGGCGCTGCCACCTTGAAAGCAACTCTGGATAATGTTCCCCCTGACTGGGCATATTTAATATACGTAATCCTCTCGGTACAATTTTTGTGTCCAAGCAATCTAAAATGCAAATGCTGTGTTTGCAAGCGTTTCAAATGTGCAAAGTCTTTCTCTAGACCGTCTAACAGGCGTTGTAGCTCATCCAAGTCGGGTGTCGCCGTATCCGCGTCATCAAAGCGCTCCAAAGCGCCGAATTGCCAGGAAGTAACTGTTGAACAGACAAGATTCTGTTCAAACCTTTTCTGTAGATGAGCGACTGAGCCCAGGTCTACACCTCGGGGCTCGTAGTCTAGCTCAATATCTACAGTTTCACTCTGACTCTGCATAATAGGAAAAAAAAACAAAAAAAAAAAAAAAAAAATAGTGCAAAGGCACAGTAACAAATAGAATAGCCAAATATGGCTGTATGCAGGGTAAAAATATAAGCAAAAGTTGTGCGCTAAGCAAACGCTATTCCCTGGTAGTAGACTCTGCTCCAAAGTCAGCGAGAAAAAAATGAAGCTAATAAAACAGGAACAAACCACTTGCTGACAAACAGGATAAATGCCCAGTGCTCCAGATAAACTTGAATAATGTTAATAAAACAAAAGGAGCAACTAGGCTGATGCAGAGTCACAAGTGTAAATGAAAAGGCAAAATCCTCAGGTTAAAATCCAACCTTAAATGAAGAGTCACAAGTGTAAATGAAAAGGCAAAATCCTCAGGTTAAAATCCAACTTTAATTCCACTGCAGGTCAGATAAGCGCTTTCACTCATTCATTTGAGCTTCATCAGATCATGTAACAAAGACCTTCAAGTACATAGGCAACCTATCTTCACCTCAAAAAATCTAGATCCATCAGAGTCACAAGGGCGGGAGACTTAACCTTGACATGGCTATTAATAGGACGTGCTGGAGGGATAGATTCATCACCCAAAGACTCCCTATGCTGTGGAACAAAATCCCGGTACATGTGAGGCAGAGCACCTCGCTGGCCTTGTTCAAGAGAAATCTTGACCAATGGATGGGAGATCGCAGATATACCCAGGGATTACCTCAGTGTCACTGCTCGACAGAGGCACAGCAAAATAATGGGTATAGTTCCCCATACTAAAGGGGTGGCGTAAGCCACAAAACGATGGGCAAGGCTTGTAAATGCCCTCGGGCAGATAGCCTAGTATGAACCTATGAACCTATGAACCTATGAACATTTATACAGTTAAAACATCTCCTATTGGCCTATCAAAAGCTGCTTCTTGTTTACGTATTCACGAGTCAATCGAAGCTTAAAAATATATGCACATATAAACATGCTGAAATGTATAAAATGACAAAGTAGATGTAAAAATACATATAAAAACTCTCCATGAACACTCAAGATGCTCTAATAAATATGTATATATAAATATATATGTCAAAAGAAATATATTTCAAGGGGTAAAAACATATATATTTCATCATTTATTATAAAATCTACAAACATTCCTCCGTTTGTTTAACATAGGTTTAATAGAGGCTCTCTCATTGAGACCTAAACCCCTATCTGCTCTCAATCTAACTATCCACATGCTCTCCTTGCTCTCAGTATGGTTCCTGATGTCACCTCCTCGTATACTGGGTTTAATGTTCTCAAGAGCTCTAAATAAAAATAATGTTCAGGACCTGCTTGGGCTGCGTGCTTAGCTAAGGCATTGTGAGGTGAAGCCTTCCTAATGTGGTAAAGATGTTCTCTTATCCTGTCTTTAAATCGACGATTGGTTTTGCCAACATAAAATGCATCACATATTTGGCACACTGCCAAATAAACTATATGAGTAGTATCACAAGTAGCTACAGCACGTATGCTGAAGTTAGTGTGCATATCAGGATGTTCAAAAAATGGGCTGGGGTCAAGAGAATTGCAATAATTACAGCGTCCACATGGTTTTGTGTGTTCAAGAGGCATTGACCATTCATCCCTTTTTGAATAGCATAGCATTCTCCTTAAATTCAATTTATTCCTATATAAAAAAGAGGGTTTAGTCCCCACAAGTTTGCCAATGGTGTCATCAGTACAGAGAATAGGCCAGTGTTTCGTAATAATATTCTTGATTGCTGGACAATCAGTGCTATATGGTAAAGAAACCCTTACGTGAGTTGATCTATCATCTCTACCATTGTCTATTGTAATAGATCCACCAGTAATAGCTGGTCCAAAATAAGGGGCTGCTCTATTCAGTCTAAGTTTATTGACATCCGAGAGGTTGGACTCAATCTCTTGTGAGCTATATCCCCGTTCTTCTAGCCTTATCTTAAGGTCACTCACTTCCATTAGGAAGCCTTCTTCTGTGGCATTTAGCCTAGAGGTTCTCATCCCCTGGCCTCTAATGATATTTGTAAAAATATGCTGTGGGTGCATACTATCACGCTGTAATAGAGTATTGAAATAGCAAGGTTTCCTATAGACACCTGTATTGATCAAACCACATGCTAATTTTTCTATATACAAGTCAAGAAATTCTATCTTCTCTCTAGAGTGATTCATACTGAAGGTTAAATAGCCAGTGAGGTTGTTCAGTGTAGTATGGAACACAAACAAATCATCAACACTGCCTCTCCATAAAACAAAAACATCAAACACAAAACGTCTATAAAAAGTTACGTATTGTTTAAACATTTCTAAATTAAAGAGACTCTCAAATTCCCAAAATGCCAAAAACATGTTTGCATAGCTGTTGGCACAGGGTGTGCCCATGGCTACGCCACCTCGCTGTTGTTAGAACTTGTTGTCATAGGTGAAAAGATTGTTATTCAAAATGAGTTCAAGGAAATGTACAATGAGGTCTACTTTAACTGATGTATATTCGCTATGTAGGAGTAGATACTCAGTGATATAAATCAGGCCTATGTTATTTGGTAACACAGTAAACAAGGACTTGATGTCAAACGTGACAAAAATCAAGTTATCAACGTCACAAATGCCACCTAAACAGTCATACAAATCTGTTAAAAACTGTTTGGAATCTTTCAGTACAACTTTAATATATTCAATATAGGTCGCAAATGTTTCTCAACATAGACAGAAAGATATATTAAATATGCCCAATCAGGGGGAACATTATCCAGAGTTGCTTTCAAGGTGGCAGCGCCTGAACTTGGATGTAAGCAAACAGTACATGGAGTTACTTATTGACTTTTTTGCCTCTGAAGAGGAAACACTCACTAATAACATTAAGAAACAACAGAAGAGAATTTTTTCTTGTTTCCCAAGTACTGTAATAGAACCACTATTTGAAAGCCTGTTGGATGGAATATCAGCTTTAGAGCGGAAACTTCTCCAACAGAAGAGAAGCAAGATAATTAGAGATCATAGAGATTTTAATTTAGGACAAGTCTTCGTTTGGCCTAAACATGGACATTATAGTGCTACCACTAAACCTAATGACTCTACTAGTGTTAGACAACTGAGTTCCGAACCTAGTACTGGTTCTGAAAATGTTAATGTTGTCAATAATGCTTGTGAAGCTGTGGATATTACTAACTGTGTACATAACAATGTATCGCCTAGTAATAGGGAACAAAATATAGCTAACATTAATAACACTACTACTTCCAATGATACTGATGATGTAATTACTATTTTACATAGTGAGAGTGGATCTAGCTCTATTAATACAAATACTAAAGAAGTTAGTCAGCCTATTACTGGGAATAATATTGCAGACAGAATTAACTTATATCCTGCAGTACATGTTGTGAAGGGACCGATTAATAAGAGGTTGTCAGTAGATGATGGCATAGTGAGATCTAAGTTACCTCACAAAGTACATACTACCATCACTACAGGAGTAGTAAGTGAGCTCCCTTTTCCCCTCCCAGTCCGAAAGGACAAGAATATAACAAGGGGACGCTCAATGAGCAGGGGGAGACAGAAACGCAATTTATCAGAAGAGTATGTACCACATCAGACAATAAAGAAGACGTGGAAGAACAAAGTAAATTAGATGCAGCTGAAATTTTGATACCAGTAGATTCTATGGTACATAACATCTCAGGATATTTGTTGACTGAATGTGATGATGAGAAATTATTAAGTAAAGGCCTAAACTTTATACCAAGTGCACACAGTAACTTTACGGACACTGTAGTAGACATGAGACTTTTCTGTCGAAACCTTATGCTTAAACTGCTATTTCATGATAAAACTGATAGTGAAATGACAGACAATAACGTTACTAGACCACCAAAGTTTAAGAAGCTTAGCAACTTTGTCCCACCTAATCATCCGTTAGTTGAGGCATATTTGAAACTAACTGAGGATGATTTGTATGAATATTTTTCTCTAAAGAAATATAGGAAGAATGGTAATTTGACTAGAGGGGAGCAGACTAGCTTACTTAAACTCCAGTCATTACAGTCCATAACCATCAAACCAGCTGATAAAGGTGGTCGGATAGTAGTGATGGACACTAGCAAATATCATGATGCTATGATTAAACTCTTAGAAGATGATTTCTATTTACAAGTTAATGAACAAATAGTGCAAGCCACTATTAGTCACGTAAACAATATGTTATTAGATATGTTGAAAGGTGATATCTTGGATCAAGAATTGTTTGACTATCTCTTTGTTAAGAATCCACTTGTACCAACAATACATGGGTTACCTAAAATTCACAAAGACTCCATTGACCCACCTATGAGACCCATAGTGTCTGGCCAGGGTTGGATCACTGAAAACCTTTCTGTCTATGTTGAGAAACATTTGCGACCTATATTGAATAAGAACAAAGTTGTACTGAAAGATTCCAAACGGTTTTTAACAGATTTGTATGACTGTTTAGGTGGCATTTGTGACGTTGATAACTTGATTTTTGTAACGTTTGACATCAAGTACTTGTTTACTGTGTTACCAAATAACATAGGCCTGATTTATATCACTGAGTATCTACTCCTACATAGCGAATATACATCAGTTAAAGTAGACCTCATTGTACATTTCCTTGAACTCATTTTGAATAACAATCTTTTCACCTATGACAACAAGTTCTACCAACAGCGAGGTGAGCCATGGGCACACCTGTGCCAACAGCTATGCAAACATGTTTTTGGCATTTTGGGAATTTGAGAGTCTCTTTAATTTAGAAATGTTTAAACAATACGCAACTTTTTATAGACGTTTCGTGGATTATGTTTTTGTTTTATGGAGAGGCAGTGTTGATGATTTGTTTGTGTTCCATACTACATTGAACAACCTCACTGGCTAGTTAACCTTCAGTATGAATCACTCTAGAGAGAAGATAGAATTTCTTGACTTGTATATAGAAAAATTAGCATGTGGTTTGATCGATACAGGTGTTTATAGGAAACCTTGCTATTTCAATACTCTATTACAGCGTGATAGTATGCACCCACAGCATATTTTTAAAAATATCATTAGAGGCCAGGGGATGAGAACCTCTAGGCTAAATGCCACAGAAGAAGGCTTCCTAATGGAAGTGAGTGACCTCAAGATAAGGCTAGAAGAACGGGGATATAGCTCACAAGAGATTGAGTCCAACCTCTCGGATGTCAATAAACTTAGACTGAATAGAGCAGCCCCTTATTTTGGACCAGCTATTACTGGTGGATCTATTACAATAGACAATGGTAGAGATAGATCAACTCACGTAAGGGTTTCTTTACCATATAGCACTGATTGTCCAGCAATCAAGAATATTATTATGAAACACTGGCCTATTCTCTGTACTGACGACACCATTGGCAAACTTGTGGGGACTAAACCCTCTTTTTTATATAGGAATAAATTGAATTTAAGGAGAATGCTATGCTATTCAAAAAGGGATGAACGGTCAATGCCTCTTGAACACACAAAACCATGTGGACGCTGTAATTATTGCAATTCTCTTGACCCCATCCCATTTTTTGAACATCCTGATATGCACACTAACTTCAGCATACGTGCTGTAGCTACTTGTGATACTACTCATATAGTTTATTTGGCAGTGTGCCAAATATGTGATGCATTTTATGTTGGCAAAACCAATCGTCGATTTAAAGACAGGATAAGAGAACATCTTTACCACATTAGGAAGGCTTCACCTCACAATGCCTTAGCTAAGCACGTAGCCCAAGCAGGTCCTGAACATTATTTTTTATTTAGAGCTCTTGAGAACATTAAACCCAGTATACGAGGAGGTGACATCAGGAACCATACTGAGAGCAAGGAGAGCATGTGGATAGTTAGATTGAGAGCAGATAGGGGTTTAGGTCTCAATGAGAGAGCCTCTATTAAACCTATGTTAAACAAACGGAGGAATGTTTGTAGATTTTATAATAAATGATGAAATATATATGTTTTTACCCCTTGAAATATATTTCTTTTGACATATATATTTATATATACATATTTATTAGAGCATCTTGAGTGTTCATGCAGAGTTTTTATATGTATTTTTACATCTACTTTGTCATTTTATACATTTCAGCATGTTTATATGTGCATATATTTTTAAGCTTAGATTGACTCGTGAATACGTAAACAAGAAGCAGCTTTTGATAGGCCAATAGGAGATGTTTTAACTGTATAAATGTAGCCTATGTACTTGAAGATCTTTGTTACATGATCTGATGAAGCTCAAATGAATGAGTGAAAGCGCTTATCTGACCTGCAGTGGAATTAAAGTTGGATTTTAACCTGAGGATTTTGCCTTCTCATTTACACTTGTGACTCTTCATTTAAGGTTGGATTTTAACCTGAGGATTTTGCCTTTTCATTTACACTTGTGACTCTGCATCAGCCTAGTTGCTCCTTTTGTTTTATTAACATTAAAAAAAACCTTAGATTTCATTCTTAGTAATATTAAAGTAACCTGATAATAGGAGGTGATTTTAATTGTATATTAGATGACTCAGATACCATTGCTACTATAAAATTAAGATTAACTTCCACATCTAAAGCATTAAAAAATTGGAAAAAAATCTCTTAATTTAAAAGATACTTTTAATATGAAAGACAACATATCATTGGAATTTATGCACTACTGTTTTAATTATGGAACCCAAAGTAGAATTGACAAAATTCTAATTTCACAAGATATACAAGATATTCATAGGATCACAGGAAGTTACTAGTCTAATGGCCCTGGGGCCTTTACAAGCCTAGCCAAGAGTTGATCCCCAAAGTTATCCCTTTAGTCAGCACCTGTTGCCCCTGTCAGTGAGGGACACAGGTGGTACCCCTGGGACAAATTTGTGGTTTCCCATCCACTCATCAAGGCTGTGCTTGAGGAGGGTCAGCAATGTACTCTGTTTGACGTGTAAGGGAAGTCTATTCCAAAGATAGGGTAGCCTTTGGGAGACAAACCTGTCTCTGCAGCAAGTTTTGTTAATGCCCCATATTAGATTCAGGCCTTTTGAATGGGTAATGGGTGAGGAGCTAGACTTACAGATATGGAGCATCTTTAGTAGGGCAGGGTCCAAGATTGCCTTGTAGGTGAGACACAGATCACCTCTGAAAAATCTGTATGATACCGAGCAGAGTGATAGTGATTTAAGCCTGTCCTCATAGGACAGGTGTTGGAGGCCATGGATTATCCTTGTGAAGTATTTCTGTAGCCTTTCGAGTTGGTGCAGGTTTTTGGAGAGGTACATACCAAATGGGCCATTGTACTAATGAGGGAGGAGTACAGAGAGGTAATAGCTTCATTTTTTCTAGATGCAATCCCTTTACTTATAAGATGAACCAAGTAAAAGGCTTTTCTGACCCCTGCCACTACATGATGGTCGAATGTGAGACTGTTGTCAACCTGTGTACCTAGGTCTCTCACCACAAGTTGTGTGCTTAGGGGATTGCCATTGATGTGGTAATCAGTAGGGGCCATGTTTTTGCCAAATGGTATGATAATACACTTTTTTGCATTTAACTTAAGTCCATAACTTTGGCACCAGTCATTTGTTGCTGTGAAACTCTCTTGTAGTATGTTAACATTATTTGGGGAGTCAATGACAGCACTCACCTTGCAGTCGTCCACAGACTTGGTCAGCCACAGGCCTTTTGTGTTTGCCTGGACCTCTGAGATGTAGATGCCAAACAGTAGGGGTCCCAAGACAGATCCCTGAGGAACACCACTAGTGACAGGTCTGCTGTCGGAGGTGGAAGCACCTATTTTGACCCTGTGGGTCCTAGCGGTGAGCCAGTTGTTCACACCTGATGAGATAGGGATTTACACCAAGTTGCGTTAGCTTTTTGATGATGCCTGAGTGGGGGATTGTGTCAAAGACTTTAGCCAACTCAAGGTAAGTTGTATGTATTGACTTTCCCTCATCCAGGACCTTGGTGACAGTTTCAAAAATGTCAACCAGGTTCAACAAAATACTAAATACTATTGTCTCAAAAATACTAAATTTCCATATAACTCCATTTTCTTTATCTGACCACAATGCTCTTATTCTGAAGTATAAAGTAGACTTAAGAAAAACTAGCATCAATGACTAGAATCCCTGCCTGTATTACTAAATTAAATAATTTAAAAACTTGGCTGTTTTCTGAAATTGAACTCTTTATGAAAATTAAAAAGTCAGACAAAATTAGCAAGAATATGGGATTCCTTTAAATATGGGATTCCTTTAAAGCCTACATTTATAGCAAATCCATAGCTTGGTTTAAAGGCAAATTAAAAAAATGGGTTAGAGAGCTTTTGAATACCCAACCTAAACTGCAAGAAACTAAAGATAGATATGAGAAACAATGACAAATCTGTAAAAGATGAAAAAAAAAAAGATTTAGATAAAGAACACAATAAGATTCTATCACATAAAACAGAGCTAGCACTAGAAAAATTAAAAAAACTGCTTCATATGCTGTCACCAAAACATATGCATAATCTAGCAAAAAGAATAAAAATACAATCAAGAACTAATCACATATCAGAAATAAAGAATAATGAAGATAATAAATTAACGACAGATACAGGTGAAATACTTGAAGAATTTAGACACTGTTATACATCTGCAAATCAAAAAACAAAACAAAATGATATGGACATAACATCATATAGAGAACAATCATCATCATCATCTTCTTTCGGCTCTTCCCGATAGGGGTCGCCATAGCGGATCACTTGTTTCCATTTCTTCCTGTCCTCTGCATCTTGCTCTGTCACATCAACCACCTGCATGTCCTCTCTCACCACATTCATAAACCTTATCTTAGGCCTTCCTCTTTTCCTGTTACCTGGTAGCTTCATTTTTAGCATCTTTTTCCCAATATACTCTGCATCCCTCCTCAGCACATGTCCAAACCAACGTATACCATGAGTTGCACGCTGATTGGCCAGCGTGCCCGTTAATCGAGTTATACTAATGGAAAAGGTCTGGTCGCCTGCATTTTTCCATTAGTATAACTCGTTTTTTTAAAAAACTGTCTCGCTATGTTAAACCCATTTAACATAGCGAGACAGAGAAAGCAAAATCTCCGTTGCTTTTTGTTAAATGAGTTTAACATATTAAAATAAGCAACAGCTGTCTCATGTTAAACTCATTTAACATAGCGAGACAAAAGCAACGGAGATCTTGCTTTCTCCGCAGAACTGATGCCAGACATCTGCGGAAGGGCAGTAAACAGGCATTATACTATGCCATTATTTAAGAAAAGTAACAGTTTCTTTTCTTAAATAATGTCGACCAAACCACGCCAACCGTGGGTAAATTTAGCATTACCCACACCCAGGCGTGGGTTATTGCTATAATCTTGCCTCTTCTGAAAAATATTACACCTGAGCTCAAAGAGAATCTACTTAACAAATACTCTTCAGGAAGTACTACATAAAATAAGAGGATTTAAACCCAACAAAGCTCCAGGCACAGATGGAATAATCACTGAATTTTATAAAATATTTCTTCAAAAATCATTCATTTTTAGATAAAACTCTCACAGATATTTAATGAAATGAAGTAATCCCTCCCTCTTGGAAATGTATTTATTTATTTTATTTAACATTTGATTACCGGGAAAGTGCAACTTGGAATGAAGCCAATTTTCAGAGGAGGCCCAGGGAGAAATGCTCCATATGTATGTCTTTGTAATGTGGGAAGAAACCCACATGGATGCAGGGAGGACATGCAGACTCCACACAGAAGGCACCCCAGCTGAGAATCAAACCAGAGAACCTCTTGCTGTGAGGGAACAAAGCAAATGCTGCACCACTGCACCATCCAGAAATACTTGTTAATCACTCCAATTCTCAAAGAATATTAAAAAAAAAAAAAAAAACACAACAAACACCAAAACTGTAGAACCAGGTAATAGAGCAATACAGCACACAGGTGTCCACAAAATCATTTTATTTTAGCGCTTTCGTCAGCTGTATAGCTAAAAGACTTCTTCAGAATAAGCATGATAAGAATCAAAGCAATTTAAATAGATAAAACCACATCACATCCTGTGACATCATTAAACTTCCCACCATATTTTTTAATGCAGCAACCACCCATAAACCCATTTTTTCACAAACAATACAATGTCTTCTTTAAAACATACAAAATTCTAATTTCATAAACTCAAAGTGAATAAATGTACAACTGACCTAGAATTGTTTAAAAAGCATCAGGCAGAGAAAATAATATGCAAACAGGTACAGTGCAAAAACCTTCTACTATAAAACTGTCAAAATCTGCTTTTAATTTTAAATAGCTAGAAAGAGACACCATTTCATTAAGCCCTGGAGGGTGAGTGGTATTACACCTAAGTTGCCACATAAGCTCCCTGTATTCAAACAGTAAATCCACCCCCCCATCACACACTTGTTCTAGGGCACTAAATTTAAACTAGTTTTCTGGGAACTCCATCATGTGTTTCCACAGCACATGCCACCCTCATGGCCACACCTGAATATTGCTTTGAAAAAACAAGGGTACCCGAAACAGTTCACGAAACCTATACTGAATGAGGTGATAAATAAGAGGTTTGAAGGGTACTTTTTCCCACTGTTAGGAAAAAGGGTCTACTTCATATGACCTAAATTTCATTTGACTAAAATTCATTTGATTGAGACCAAAACACTGAAAGTTCAAAAGACTGAAAACTCATTTGACTGAAACTCATAACACTGACACATTAAAGTAAAAGGTATATGCCCTTTCCCAACTGTAGTGCAATCCTGGAGTTAGTATATATAGTTGGGGGGTGGGGAGCACAGTCCCTCACATTGGGGGGTGGGGGGCAAAGCCCCCCCCACATACTTTATACATTTTAAACCATACACATGGATATTTATAACTGCAATGAATAACTCTTTGCAGAAAACAATATTTACCTAAACTACCTTAACTCATAACACTGACACATTAAAGTAAAAGGTATATGCCCTTTTCTCCACTGTAGTGCGATCCTGGAGTTAGTATATATAGTTGTGGGGTGGGGAGCACAGTCCCCCACATTGGAGGGTGTGGGGGCAAAGCCCCCCCACATACTTTATACATTTTAAACCATACACATGGATATTTATAACTGCAATGAATAACTTTTTGCAGAAAACAATATTTACCTAAAATATATGGGGGGCTTCACCCCCACACCCCCCTAACTATATATACTAACTCCGGGATTGCACTACAGTGGGGAAAAGGGCATATACCTTTTACTTTAATGTGTTAATGTTATGAGTTTCAGTCAAATGAGTTTTCAGTCTTTTGAACTTTCAGTGTTTTGGTCTCAGTCAAATGAATTTCAGTCAAATGAAATTTAGGTCATATGAAGCAGACCCTAGGAAAAATAGCCCAGGTAGAAAGGAGAGGGACAGAAGATGGTCCTGGGTCTAGAAGTGAAAAGCCATTTGAGGCTGCATTGGTACTATCATTTAATCCCCTTTATGGGAGAATAAAGGATATAATTAACCAGAACTGGGTATTGTTTGATTGTGACCAGCACTATAAAAGTAAGTTGGGTGATAAACCATTGATTGTGTACAAAAGGGATAAGTCAATTACAAATTTACTAGAAACAAGTTCCTCAGGCGAGATGAAAGGTTGTATGAGGAAATGTTGCCGGTGTACACAATGCCCTTATATTATAGAAAATGAAGTAATCAATATTTTGGGTTATGGAAGGATATTTCTTAAACAAACGCTAAATTGTACTAGTAAATGTGTGATATATGTGGCCATCTGCCAGCAGTGTCAACAATTTTACATAGGGAAAACAATTAACAGCCTTAATAAAAGAATCTATCAACATAGGTATGACATCAAAAAGAAACACATCAAAAATGTGCTGTGGAAACACATGATGGAGTTCTCTGAACACTAGTTTAAATTTAGTGCCATAGAACAAATGTGTAATAAGGGGAGGGGGCCCGATGGATTTACTCCTTGCATACAGGGAGCTTATGTGGCAACTTAGGTGTAATGCCACTTACCTCCCAGGGCTTAATGAAATGGTGTCTATTTCTAGCTATTTAAAATTAAAAGTGGATTTTCACATGTGAGGTCAATGCATGACAGTTTTATAGTAGAAGTTTATGCACTATACCTGTTTGCACATTATTTTCACTGCCCAATGCTTTTTAAACAATTCTAGGTCAGTTGTACATTTACTCACTTTGATTTTATGAAATTAAAATTTTGCATGTTTTGAAGAAGACATTGTTGTATTGTTTGTGAAAAAAATGGGTTTATGGGTGGTTGCTGCTTTAAAAAATATGGTGGGAAGTTTAATGATGTCACAGGATGTGATGTGGTTTTATCTATTTAAATTGCTTTGAATGTTATCATGCTTATTCTGAAGAAGTCTGTTGGCTATACAGCCGACGAAAGCACTAAAAAAAAAAAAAAAAAAAAAATATGATGCTCCTCATATAGACCAATCTCACCTTTAAATATTGATTATAAGCTATTTATGTCTATCCTAGCCAATAAAATAAAAATGACATTGCCCTAAGTAATTCATATAGATCAATTGGCTTTATATTTAAAAGACAAACATTTGATAACATTAAAAAGGATATAATAAAACTCAAAGATATTATAAACAATATGAAACAAGAAGCTATTCTCATTAGACATTGGAAAAACCTTTGGCTATTTCAATTGAACGTATTTATTCAAACCTCTTGACTTATTTGACTTTCTACTGCAGTTTATCTCCCTGTTAACTGTAAACCTAGGTCCAGATTCATCAGAATATATCTCCTTAACTAGAGGTACAAAACAAGGATGTCCATTATCACCTATTTTATTTTCACTAGCCATTAAAATATTAATAGTCTTAATCAGGAACAATTCCAAGATAAAAGGCATAGAAATTAATGAAGAATACAACTCAAAAATTATGTTATTTGCAGATGATATAATGTTAACACTTCAGAACTTTAACAAATTATTATAAAAATAAGATAATATTATCAAACAATCAATACACATTCAGAATGCCCATTTAAAAACAAAAAGAGAAAACTGCATATAAATCAAAATAGCATTATTGGTAAAGAATCCTCTGTCTGAATATATCTGTGTATTTTTATACTAAAAACTTTAGTAGACACTAAAAAATTCAAACTATGGAAAAATATTAAAATTATACAGTCAAATACATTATTGGAATAAAATAGCAATTCCCTTTGAGGACAAAATAAAAGTAATTAAAATGGTACTTTTTTCAAAGAGTTTATAGATAGATAACATGAGCTCTAACACTGCTTCCAAACAAAATTCACATGAAAAGATCAATGAAGTATTGTTAAACTTTCTTTGGTTTCCAAATAATCTAGAATAACTCTTAAGCAACTCCATTTCAGACCCTGGTCTTTAGAAGGTTTAAACTTTCTAAACACAGAAATTTATGTGAAAGGAGCAATTTTTAAAATAATAATTGGTTAGATTACAAATAAAAATCAAGCTGGAAAACACTGCATTATTAATTAATGATGCAACAATGCTCAAGTAAAACACTGCCATCTTGTTGGCCTGAAGCCATTCTGATATTACACATATCAAATGAGCAACTAGTTTGGTTCTTGGAAATGTTTTAAAAATATATACATATGGCTTCCTGTTCTCACAACAGACTGTCAGCATTTGCCTCGCTCACATTTTTTTCATAAAATAGAGAAGTCCAAGCAATTTCAGGACTGGCGTGTCTGCATAAACACTCGATTCCAAGGTAGTATGGCTCTAAATGACCTCTCTTCCAGGTTTATGAGTGCTACTAATTTGACATACTGCTTAAGCATGTACTATGTTCATCATCATCAATTCTCCCTTTTCCCCATTTTTACATGGTGTTGAGGTGTCCTACAAATTGCCACCAGATCTCTCAGTCTAGTGCCAGTCTCTTATCTTCTTTAGCCTTCATGCCTAAATATCTCAGGTCTTCTCTCACTCAGTCCATCAGTCTCTAGGCTAGATATTCTGATTTCCACTTAATATTTTCCAATCTCTCCAGAATCTGTTGTACCAAATTTTCTTCTGATTTTCTGCACATGTGACTGAACCACTAATTTGTTTTCCTTGACCATTCCTACAACTGGGGCTACTTTGCTTCACCTCTGAGATCCTTATTTCTTAATTTGTCCCAAAGTGTGCATCCTGCAAGCCAATTCATGTACTTCATCTCTATCACCTCCAACTTCCTCATTTTCACTTCCTTGGTTTCTCTGCCAAACAGAAGCACTAGCCACACTACTGTTTTGTAGACCTTACACATCAGCATCTTTGGAAATCTTCTGTCACTTTGTGCCACTTGGTTGCTTCACCTCTGATTCTGGCTTTGATCTTCTCATTCAGAGTTTTCCTCCCCTCAACCACACCTCCTAAATACCTGATTGTTAACCCGTTCCATTATTTTCTCTTCTAGCTCAATTTTCAGCTTCTTCTAATTTCCCACATTTACTCTGATAACCACTGTCATGCCTGTACTCAGTTTCATCCCATGTGCCTTTAGTTTGCATTCCATTCTCCTATCTTCTGAGGAGATAGGAGAAATGGTCTCTGGCACCATCTTTTTCTCCCTGTTCTAAACTAGGATTCCTCCCCTGTGTCCATGGTGATGTGCAGGTGCAAATTTACCGTATAAGATTTTTTCCACCACCCGCCACAACTGCAACACAAGTTATCCCCTGAACCATAAAGATTTTATCCAAACTCAGACCCTTTGCTACTGTAACTGCCTGCAACTTACTCCTGTATAAGACTTTTTTCACCACCCTCCACAACTGCAGCACCAGTTATCACCCGAATGATAAAGACTTTATCCAAACTTGGACACTTTGCTTCTGTAACTACCTGCAACTTACTCCTGTGTAAGACTTGTCTCCACCACCATCTACAACTGCAGCACCAGTTATCACCTGAACCATAAAGACTTTTTCCAAACTCATACCCTTTGCTTCTGTAACCACCTGCAACTTACACCTGTATGTTCTATGGATTTTTCTGTATAACCCTCACTATATTTTGTTACCTTTAATATTGGACTCTTCTGATTATCACTGGGGCACACTAGTTACCCATTACTGCTCTCCATCTCTCCTTACATATACATACTCTCCATTCTCTTATTTTTTCCAGCTCTGTTTAATGTTCTCTCTATTTTTCTGTCTGCATTATTTCTCTGGACTTATGCTATTTTTCACCCTCTGTAGTTCCCATAATACTAGTTCATTTTCCCCACTTTTATTCTAACCTTAACACTTCCTTCTCTTCTGTTTGTATTTTCTATGGTCTGAATATCTCAGCACTTTATCTTAGCTCACTACCTATTCTAAATCATTACAAACTTGGACATCGGCAATTTCCTTACTGATTGTTTCTTCTCCAGCTTGACCCGCAGATTCTACTGGGTTCTTCCCACTCTGTTTGCCCTTGCTATTCTCCCAAATCTCACCCACCCCCACTACTCCTACTTTTATACTGCCTATGTTCCTCCTACTTTCATCTCATAACCAATTAAAGCTATTCTACTATTAAAACATCATCAATCCCTTCCCCATATATCATCATTTCCCATTAACATCAAAACACATCTCCTGCCTTCACATTATATACTTACTATAATATCTATCTTAACCTCTGTCTTTCACCATTAAATACAAACCTCCTAATATTTTATCACCCCTCAAGAATAACAGATTTTGCCAATTTCTCCACCATATTACACACCTTTAAATACCCACCTCCTAATATTTTATCACCCCTCAGGAATAACCAACTTAGCCAATTTCTCCACATTACATACAAGCCAACATCATGTCCCCCTATCACAAGCACTCATTATTTCCTTTTCTCTACCTTTACTTTTCCTTCTTCAACTAACCTCATACTATACATCTACTATAAATACCAATATCACTTCTATGTAACAATCACTAACACTAACAGTTTCTCTACTATAACCCCAGATCTATTTCAAACACACATAATGACATTTCCTAAATTCAAACTTTTAAAAACAAACCTAAACTAAGTCTCAGCATTACCTGAAAAAAATCCCCTCTTCCACTTAAAATACACACCACCTATTTTTCATTTATTCCCCTTGTGATGCCACAACACTGGCCCCAGTAATCAAGGAGCCTCAATCCTCATCACTGGCAACAGTGGGGGATGCACACACTGGGAGGATGACAAGTGCACACAAGTAAAGTGCAATTTCCCTTAGGAGCACACAAAGACCACAGTCAGTCTGGGGCTGGTTTCTCCCGCTTTCTCCAGATCCCCAATAACACTCCCCACTGGCACAGCTATAGATTTGAGATCTCAGCTGAGTGGCCAAGCCAAGACCTCCAGCACCCTCTCTGTCCAGCCAGTTTTTCGTGAGACTGCCCTAGTAGTTCACACACACACACACACACACACACACACACACACACACACACACACACACACACACACACACACACATACTTTTGAGGTTTGATTTATACAGACACCTGAGAAAGGCTGGCACAGGTTTACTAGCTATGCCCCCTTCTTTCCAGACTATATGGTAGTTTTCACTGTACAATCCACTACTTATCTACTACTTTAAGGCCCTTAGCAAGAGGATGTCTAATATTACTGTGTAATGTCACTTTCAATCCAAATGGTGGTTTGACCAAGAGCAAGGCTATTAGGAGTGGCCTACACAGTTTCACCAAATAAATATGCAAGTACTCTAAGAGCTTAAATATCTCTAGACAAATCAGCCACAATTGAAAGGTGTAAATATATTTAAAAATAAATGATAAAAGAACAGAATAATACTAAATATGTATGTACAGTGACATCAGAGTTCAAAATCACAGGAAATATTTAAAACAGCATTGCAGGACAGGCTCAAATAAATACAGAAAACATCTAAACTAATCTTTACTATATTCATTGTATAAATCAAACCTCTTTACTATATTCTTTACTGAATCTAAAAGAAATTACTGTACCCTAGTTAACTTACTTACAGAGCAAGACAAGAAAGAAGTGGTGAGTGGGTTTTCCCAGCTGATGCTGCCAGGTCAAAGACAAAATACAAAACCCAGTGTCTCTCTCTCTCTCTCTCTCTCTCTCTCTCTCAGAGAACTTTAATTAATATTTCAAATATTACTGCTGGGATACCTGCAGCATGACATCACTTCTTCTCATCTGACTATCCTAGGTGAAAACCCCTATTGCTAGAAACTGCCAGCATTTAGCATCTACCTGTGAAATATATATAGTCCTCAGATCTTTGCAGCTGCTGGAAGACGTGAAACTATTAAACGCTTACAAGACAATGCAGAAGGCTCCCTAGTTTTAGACATCTTGTCTCCTTGCTGCATTGAAACTGAAAGATAACATCTGTTTTATTTATAGCCCATCAAGAAAGTACTTCAATCTCAACTATTCTTAAGTTTCGCAATTTAATCCCGTGTTTCAGTCTCCCTGTATATATATATATATATATATATATATATATATATATATATATATATATATATATATATACAGCTAAACTGCTACAATAGTGCATATACATTTCTGCTCAGCACTTTAAAAATATCTCTTTTGTTCCAGCAGTTTGATATACACATGACCCTTGAGAAAAGCTGCTTAGGAGGGGTTGAGCCTATCTGGAAATATCTTACCCTATTCCCTGTCTTGAGATTCCAGCTGCCCTGGCATTGCTAACCCCAGTACAGTGCTGTACTCTCCTATCATATGCCTGCAATCCTAGTCTCCACCATAGTAATTTGGGACTTTTCTGGCTGGCTTCCTGTAGCCATAGATCCCCTTCAGACTCCTCCTGCCTCTTACTGAAAATACTTAGCACAAGGGTCTGCCTATCATGGCAAGATTTCATCATGTTAACATGGTACAATTTGTGCCCCTGCTTCTTGCCTAGCAGTTCTACAATGTTAACATTACTGACCTTCCTTACCACCTTGTAGGGTCCCTCATAAGCTGCCTGCAGCTTGTTGTGTCTGATAGGAATGAGAACCATTACCTGCTGCCCTACAGCATACTCTCTAGTTCAAGCATTCCTGTCATATCAGGCCTTTTTCTGTTGTTGTGCTTCAGCCAGGTTCTCCTGGGGCAAGCCCATGAGTTTCCTGAGCCTTGTACTGAGGTTTAGGACATATGCCACACAGACTCCTTGTGGGATTCATACTCACCTTTCTACTCATCACGAATCAAATCTAGAGGTCCCCTCACCCTATGCCCATACTAAACTCAATGGGTGAAAAACCTGTGGATTCCTGGGGCACCTCTCTGTAAGCAAACAATAGATGGGGGAAATATTTGTCCTACTCCCTCTTAAACTGGTCTGCAACTGCCCATAGCGTGGTCTTTAGTGTAGAGTTTATCTCCTCCACCAGACCATTAGTCTGGGGATGGTAGGGGTGGTCTTTAGCTGCTTCACCACACAGTGCTTCTACAGACAAGCCAGCAGGTCTGACATGAAATTGGCATCTCTGGTCAGTCAGTATTTCTTTTGGAAACCTACCTTGCTGAAAATCTCTAACAAAGCATTTGCCACCTTTTCTGCCTCAATGGAGGACAGTGTCACTGCCTCAGGGTATCTGGCAGCATAACCTACTACCACTAGGATATACTTCTTCCCTGTGAAACTTGGGATACTCAGAGACCCCACAATATCCATAGCTACCCTCTGAAATGGCTCTTGATTCATAGGCAAAGGCATCAAAGGAGCTTTCACTTGGTCTCCTGCCTTGCCTAACTTTTGGCACTGCTCACAGGTAATGCAGTACCCTGTTACATCTCTGAAAATCCCAGGCCAATAAAAGTTCTGCATAATACATCTCTTTGTATGTTTTATGCCCATATGACCTGCAAAGGGAATATCATGGGCTATGGCTAGAAGTGCCAGATGGTAGGGTCTGGGCAGTATCAACTGCTGTATTCTCTCACCCTCTAGCCCTTCCTCAGGGGACCACTCTCTATGCAGTAACCCTTTGTCCCAGTATACAGATTCTTCTCTTGGTAACCATTCCCAGCACCCCTTCTGCAGGAAGTCTAGTATTCTCTGACAGCAGTGCCTCACTCTCAGCCTGGGTACTACTACTCACCTCAGCCCTTGCAATCACTCTGTCCAAGGGAACATCAGCACCCATAAGCAGCTGTGGCTCACCTTCAATCTCACTGCTACAGGGTAGCTCTCTTCCTGATGTAACAACCTCACCAGTCCTGCCTGTAAGTGTGCAGTCTGTCTGGATCCCCCCCCCCCCGCACACTACCAGACCCACATGTTGGTCTCCAAGCCTGACTGCGTGGAAACTGCATGCACACAATGTACTGCATTATCAAAATCATTCCCTATCAGGACATCTGTAGGGATATCCTCAAACACACCTACTTACTGGCTTCCTTTTCCACCCTCTCAGTCAAGGTGAACCCTAGCCAAAGGTATTTGGAATGGGATCCCTCCTAAAGCTCTGACTGGACTAAATTGCCCAAGCAAATAGTACTCCTCTTTAACCATTGCAGACTTCATAATGGTTAGGTCAGAGGCTGTGTCTCTCTCAGCAGTGGCCTCTTTCCCATCTACTAAGATAGGATATAATCTCTTGTGGTAGTTTGGTACCCTTGTTGTCTCCAAATAACTTAGTGCTGGCATTCTGTCATTACCACTTACTGGCTCTCCCACCTTTTGTTCCCCACCTTGCTTCCGTGGACATCTATATACTACATGGCCCCACTGGTTGCATTTAAAACATTTAACCTTTGGTCGTGGACTAGTGGCTTCTCCTATTACTGGTGGACTCTGTTGGGGTGGTTTAGGCTGCCGACCATGGGTTCCCTTAGACCCATGAGCAGCACTGGGTATCCCTTTCCTATGCAGTGATGCCCTGCCTGCTAGGTATAGGTCTCCCTTTTTCCCCAACCCATCTGTGGTCCTGCCTTCCCTATCTGCTAACCAGAGTCTCATGTCCTCAGGCAAAGTGCTAAGGGCTCACCAAAAGGTCTGCTAGCCCTTCAAAAATGGTGACCTGACACCCACTCACCCACCTATGAATATAAGTGCTTAGTTCCGCCATATATTCACACACACACTTTCATCTGCCTTGCGTCCATGCTCGTGAAACTTTTTCCTATAAGCTTCAGGTGTCAACTTAAAACACTCTAAAAGACAGTTTTTAACAATATTATAATCTAAGCAATCAGTATCGGACAATTTAGAAATAGCAGTTCCAGCTTTACCATGGAGTAAGGGGGTCAGGAAACGTACCCAGAGCTCTTGGTCAGCATTATACTATTTATATACCCTTTCAAACATATGAATGAAACTATCAAAATTATCCCCCTCTGTAAATTGTGGAAGAAATTTACTGACCTTTGTTGCTTCTGGGGTTTGGTTACTCACTTCCTCATTACCTCCATGACCCTGATGAAGAGTTAGCATCTCCTTTTCATGTTGCCTCTGCCTCTCATTCTCTTCAGCTTCCAGACATCTCAGTCTCTCTGCTGCTTCTAATTCCATTTGTTTCTCCTGCCACAGTCTCTCTGCTGATTCCAGTTTCAAATGTTTGGCCTCCAGTTCAAGTCTCTTTAACTCCAGACAGATTTTTAAGTCCTCTGTGGAAAGGTTGAACTGTCCACTTTCTGAGAGCTATACATTCCCACAACCAGTCTGATTGTCCTCCTGGTTGCAAGTCTGTGATGCAGCTGTGACCAAGGCTGCAATAATTTCTGCTTTAGTCAGGTTGGCATGCACCAGTCATTTGTCTTGGTACATCTCAGCCAACTGGCTCCTTGTCAGCTTGCCATACTCCTCTGCTGAGATCCTTGCCGGCTCTGCCTAACTAAGCTGATAAAAAAAATAAAACTATTGTGATATGAAACTCAGAATGTTTACTGTGTGGTTGATTGAGAGTACAAACACCTTCCTTAGTGACCACTGTTTACAAGCTACAGGAATTCAATATCCACACCACTGAATCTTAATATGTGGATATCTCACTGCTGCCAACCAATTAATATGTGATGCAATGACACTGGCCCCAGTAATCAAGGAGCCTCAATCCTCACCACTGGCATCAGTGGGGGATGTACACACTAGGAGGATGACAAGTACACACACAGTAAAGTGCAATTTCCCTTAAGAGCGCATAGAGAGCATAGTCAGTCTGGGGCTGGTTTCTCCCTCTCTCTCCAGATCTCCAATAAGACTCCCCACTGGCACAGCTATAGAGTTGAGATCTCAGCTGTGTGGCCAAGCCAACACCTCCAGCACCCACTCTGTCCAACCAGTGCTTCATGTCCCTGCCCAAATAGCTCACACACATACACACACTTTGAGGTTTGATTTATACACACACACACACACACACACACACACACACACACACACACACACACACACACACACACACACACACACACACACACACATCTGGGAAAGGCTGGCACAGATTTACTAGCTATGCCCCCTTCTGCCCAGACTATAAGGTAGTTTTCACTGCAACCATCCACTACTTATCATGCTACTTTTAGGCCCTTAGCAAAAGGTGTCCAATCTTACTGTGTAATGTAACTTTTAATCCAAAGGGTGATTTGACCAAGAGCAAGGCTATTAGGAGTGGTCTGCACAGTGTCACCAAACAGATATTGAAGTACTGTAAGAGCTTAAATATTTCTAGACAGACCAGCCACAATTGAAAGGTTTAAATATATTTAAAAACAAATAATAAAAGAACAAGATAATACTAAATATGTATTCACAGTGACATCAGAGTTCAAAATCACAGGAAATCTTTACAACAACATTGCAGGACAATCTCAAATAAATTCAGGAAACATCTAAGCTAATCTTTACTATATTTTTACGGATTCTAAAAGAAATTACTGTACCCTAGTTAACTTACTTACAGAGAAAGAGAGCAAGGCAAGAAGGAAGTGGTGAGTGGGTTTTCCCAGCTGATGCTGCCAGGTCAAAGACAAAATACAAAATGCCCTATCTCTCTCTCTCTCTCTCTCTCTCTCTCTCTCTCTCTCTCTCTCAGAGAGTTCTTAAATTAATATTTCAAATATTACTTCTGGGATACTTGCAGCATGACATCACTTCTTGTCATCTGACTATCCCAGAGTGAAACTCCCCATTGCTAGAAACTGACAGCATTTAACATCTCCCTGCAAAAAATAACATAGCCCTCAGATCTTTGCAGCTGCTGGACAACATAAAACTATAAAACACCTACAGACAATGCAGAAGACTCCCTAGTTTTAGACATCCTGCCTCCTTGCTACATTGAAACTGAAAGATAACACCTGTTTTGTTTATGGCCCAGCAATAAAGCACTTCAGTCTCAACTATTAAGTTTTACAAGTTAATCACCTGTGTTTCTGTCTCCACTGTTAAAATATATATATATTTAAGCTGTTACAATAGTGCATATACATTTTTTCTCAGTACTTTAAAAATATATCTTTTGTTTCAGCAGTTTGATATACACATAACATACAGTTCTAATGCAGTAATAACAAAAGCAATTGCATCATGCTGATATTCACAAATGACATATAACTATTTACAAAATTTCACTATAGCTGAGCTGGCAGTATCTCCTTCTGTCACACTTCTATATAAATCACATAAATATTCTCAAATGACATATAATTATTTACAAAATTCCAGATAGCTGGGCTGGCAGTATCACCTTTTGTGACACCCCTCTCTGGCAATGTTCACCCTTACCCAGGCCCATTCCCTACCCCTGGTCCTTTCCCTAACCCAGGCCCATCCCCTACCTCTGGTCCTTCCCCTAACCGAGGCCCATCCCTTACCCCTGCCCTTCTCCTAAGTCAGGCCCTTCACCTACCCCTGGTCCTTCCCCTAACCCAGGCCCATCCCCTACCTCTGGTACTTCCACACTTCAATATAAATCATATTAATATGCTTAAATGACATATAATTATTTACAAAATTCCAGATAGCTGGGCTGGCAATATCGCCTTTTGTGACATGCCTCTCTGGCGATGTTCACCCTAACCTAGGCTCATTCCCTATCCCTGGTCCTTTCCCTAACCCAAGCCCATCCCCTACTCCTGGTCCTTCGCCTAACACAGACCCATCCCCTACCCCTAGTCCTGCTCCTAACCCAGGTCCATCCCCGACCACTGGTCCTTCTCCTAACCCAGGCTCATCCCCTACCACTGGTCCTTTCCCTAACCCAGGCTCATCCTCTACCCCTGGTCCTGCCCCTGCCCCTAGCCCAGGCCTATCTCCTACCCCTTATCCTTCCCATAACCCTGCAAACTCATTTCAAAACAAAAATCTGAAATTTATTACCCTTAATTTCTGTAGCATTTGTAACAAAATCTCAGACTTTCATGCCTGGGTTACACTACATACTCCAGGATTCTTAGCTGCTATTGAAACTTTGCTAAAACCTTATGTAAAAGATAACAAAGTGCATCCCCAGGATATAACCTAATCAGACTAAATAGACTACACAAAACGGCTGGTGGAATTGCATTACTTTACAAAAGTGACTATCCTAAAAACTCTTCCTCTTGATGATGCTGTAAATAACTTTAATACTACAGTTCTAAGAATTCTTAAAAGCTTAGCTCCTAATCAGACAAAAAGAATCAAAATTAATCATACCCCATGGCTGTCAGCTGCCACCAAGCAACTAATGACTCTAAAAAATAAAGCATGGAGTGAATGGCTAAAAAAATAAAACACAAAACAATTTACAGCATTATGAACAACTCCAAAAATTACAAAAGTACAAAAATTCATCATTTCTGATAAAAAACAATATTATATCTGTCAATTTAATAACTCACACAACCCAAAAGCGTTCTGGTCATCAAAAATTGGGGTTGGGAGGGTGGCCTAATGGTTAAGGTGTTTGCCTTACAAACACAAGGTGCAGGATTTGAGTCTCACAAGGGATAATTGGCTAGGCTTAAAATGGCTCGCAAGGGCAGTTAGCCTAGTACTAATCTATGAACCTAATCAGCTCACTTAAAGCAGGTACAAAACAAAATCCTAGCAGTCCCCCAGATAAATCTCCCTTCAAAATGAATACCTACTTTAACTCTCACTTCATAGACAGTATTTCTAACCTATTGTCAAACAATACTCTTCCTTCACCTTCAGTAAAACTATCCTCTCCCCAGTGATGGTTCATGCTATCAGGCTGCAGGACTGCAGCCACCCTAGCTGTGAAGAAAAGAACATTTTAAAATAAAATATTTATAAATTAATTATAATTATTTAAATTCAAATTTACTGGCTCAGCTGCAGTGCTCTAAGTGAGTCTGACTGACTCACAAAGTCCCAGAACTCAAAATGCACATGCTCAGAGAGTTCTGTTTTTTTTTTTTTTAATAGTTTCTGTAAATCTGGACTGCTGTAAAAGCAGTCCAGATTAAGGAGAGAAGGCATCAGTGTGATGCCCAGAAGTCTATGCGGTTTAACCACACAGTAAAGTGGAAGAGGATTGGACTGCCACATTTGCAGTCATGTACGTGACGTGGATGGATGGCTACTGATTAGTTCTCACTGTCTTCCTAAAAAAGAGAGCGAGAAACAATCAGTAGTAGGTCAGCACTTGACTACCGTTGCTGAAACAACTTGTTTGTTTGCTGAAACAACTTGTTTGTTTGCTCTTTCCTTGGCTTTTTGGCTTGTTCATTATGGAGAATTCCCAGACTCAGAGAAAAGAATTGAACTGATTTCATTCCTATCCTTAACTTCAGTTCGTGATCACTGACACGGAGACGGACAGTCAGTCACTCTTTTTTTTTAACTTTAAATTGAGGTAGATGCCCAACTCTGATTCCTTGTAAATTAATGTTTATAGATTGGAAGGAAGTTTGTTAGTCTTAGTTTCATGGTTAGCACTTAGCAGGCAGGAAGTGACACTGGTTCAAGCTGTAGATACCATGAAAATATTATACGAATCCTGAAAAAATACACAAGAGAATTGATAGCCTAAAAAACAAGCAAAGTGACATCCAAATACCATTTGCAGCATCTGGAAAATATGGAAGCTTCACTCACAGCAACAAATATTAATTTGCTGAGAAAGGTAGAAAGCTTATAAGTAATAACCAAGAAGAGTTTGTGCAATCTGCTTTTAAAGACTGCTTTGGTGTTTACCAAAAGCTTTTCAAGAGGTATACCATATCATACCTATGTCCAAACACACAGATGAAGAGTTCCAAAAAACTGTCTTCAGTAAAAACAGGTCTTGTAAAAGTTAAGGAATCGATGCCATGTTTAACTTTAAGATGCCTGAGTTTGGAAGAGCACACTACATTCTTGACTTAAGCTGTGCCAGTCAGGAAAGGATATACTTTAAAGAATTTTATGCAGGAGTCAGGACTAATAGGATTTAGGCATAATCTGTTTATTTTACCTTCTAGAAGAGCTTCAAGTTTTGCAGACTGAAAAATATTTTATATTTTCAGACCACAAAAAATATGACTACAGGTAGGGTGAAACACAGCAAAGAATGATTTTTTTTCTGTGTGTTTTCCTCTTCCTAGCATGCCAGACCTACTAAGTTATTCATGACCACCTTTACCCAAAGCCCTCTCCCTATTTATTTTCATAAAGGGTAAGATTTAAAGAGACAACAAGGCAGCCTTTAGGTTACTGTATCTTGGAGTGGGGTAAAGAACAAACCTAATATATTAGGAGACTGCAAATTTCAAGCCATTTGCAGCTAAACCAGACTACACTTCACTATAAGATGGTTTGAATGAAGACAGTTGACTGTCTGAATAGCTCCCTCACAAATTGCTAGAAGTACCATGCATATTATTATTTTAGATGTGAAGCTTTAAAATGGAAAACAACCCTCTGAGAAATGTTAGTAGTGACGGCTGTTGTCTCAGGTGATACAGTTATAACTTTTACTTAAGAAATTTCAAAAGATTTTGTACTTTCTACCTGTTTATGTTAGTGTGAAATATGCATTAATGTTTTAAGGGATTTTTATTTTATAAAACCGTGTTGCATTGTAGAAACTCGGGTAAATAAAAGTAAAATACATAAAATGAAATGTGTATTTGGCTGGCACACACAAGATGTGCTAGTACTTCTGTCAACAAAATGAAAGTATGCAACACAGCTGTTACTATTATTTGTACTTTACTCCTGACAGATAAAAAGTAGCTACTTTACTTAGATAATGATGGGGGGGGGGCTGTTTGTGAATTCATTGAGGTGACTGGCCTTGTTTACTGTCAAAATTATGACTTTGAAAGATAACTGTTTATTTGGATAAAGTCGGGTGTTGTGCAAGCCTGTAACTACCATTTCTGTGCAACAGACTAAATTAATGCAGCCATTAATATTTTCATTTTAATCCAGGCAGGGTCATCAGATATTTTAGGTTGGCAGTTCATATGATGGCTGTTTGTGGATGAAATGTTTGGCACTGTAGCTCTGGTGTAATTCTGGCTTTGCAGAACTCAGTGGGGTGGGGGTGGGGTGGGGGTGCTGCTTGGAAATGAAATTAAATGAGTGGCCCAACTACTTACTGTTATAAGACTGCTGTGCATTTGGATTGAGTGAGATGGATTGAGTACAAGTTCTGACCTCTGGATAATATTTATGTGAAAGTTGCAGTTACATTACTGTTTTGCTTTCTGATTTCAGAGGTTAGAGCCAGGTACTTTCGGTAGCCTATTGGGATGGGGGAACTATCATATCAGTGTGAGAATGAAATAACTGGCCATTTACTGTTGTAATTCTGGCTTTGCAAGACTAATATGTCTGAGGGAGTAAGCAATATGCATACAGGCTGTGACTATTGCCTCTGTGCAGCAGATGTATTTTAATGCTGGAAGGATCAAAGCAGGAACTGTAGTGGTGGGCAATGAAATGACTGCCCCTGTTTTATTTTTAGTTCTGAAAAGCCAGAATTAAGACAGAATGTAAGCTGTGACAGTGTGTGCACCACAAATGCATTAATATAGTTTTTTTTTAATACTGGCAGGGCCAAGACAGATAGTTGGTAGATCATGGCTGTGGGAGACTGTCAATGAAATGAGTGTTGTTCCTGAAGCTGTACTTTAAAATGTACACAACAGTGACACTTAATCATTTCTGTAATATCTTCATTTCAGAGTTATAACTACGATAACCAGAACGAGTGAGCAGAGTGTTACAGTGGCCTATCTGAAATCTATTAATTTTAGAAACTTGACTTTGGATGAAAAGTTAAGAATCAAGAGGACTGGAAGACCCACACCTAATCTGAAGATAGAGTCTCAGCTTCAGCAGCTCAGTCTACAACAAACACACCTGGATCTGTGGTTGTGAGGAAACAACCAGCTTGTACTGCTTCCCATGTTTATTGTTCGGTGTTGAGGATCCCTGGACATCAAAGGGTATGAATGACCTGAAGAGAATAGAAGAAAAGTCCAGAAAGCATGAAGAGTCTGCTAAACATTTTGACAACCAAATGAGTCTAGCAGTGTTGGGAAATGTGGATTTCAGGTCTCTGTTAAGTATTGGATACTGGTTATCAGTGGAAAGACACAACAAAAAAGTGGAAGAAAACCGTTATGTTCTATCACTTATAATAGACTGCATCAAGCTGTGTGCTGAAGAAGAAGTTGTTTTAAGAGGCCATGATGAGTCTGAAGAGTCACTGAGTGCAAGAATGTTCTAGAGACTGATAGACTTCAACTGCAGGAGTGACCAGAAGTTGTCTGAACACATAAGAACTTTAACTGTTTTTAAAGAAACATCAAAAACCGGTTAAAATGAACTCCTGGAATTCATGCTAACAATATGCAGAGAAGAAATAAAAAAGGAGATTCGTACTGCAAAATTTGTTGCAGTAATTGCAGATGAAACCACTGATGTTTCCTGGGCTGTGGCAAATTGCCATTGTGTTCCATTACATTGTCAATGGACAGGTGTGGGAACGTTTTTGGGGATACTTTATACCACCTGGACATACAGCAGAGCATATTGCTGGTGTGATAAGACAACAGTTGAAGGAAATAATGGGAGACCAGCATGAAAAAGTGATTGCTCAGAGTTATGATGGTGCATCTGTTATGAATGGTGTTCAGCATGGGGTCCAGGCCATCATAAGAGAGGAGTTTAAATATGCCTATTATGTACACTGCTATGCCCACCAACTTAATCTGGTAATGCAAAGAGCCACACTACAGAATACTGAAGCAAGGAATTTTTTTTAACACTTGGTGGAATTCCTGTCTTTTTCTCTCGTTCAGTTCAAAGACAAGCTGCTCTGGAGAGCATAGTATCACGACGCATGTCAAGAGTATCAGGAACATGGTGGAATTTTAACATCTGTACTATAAATGCAGTGTACAAAAATTTGGAGTTGCTGTCGGAGTATTTTCATTATTTGCACAAGTGTCCTACATCTTCTGCAGCAACCGTATAGTATTCAGCATGCGCCATAGTGACTGAGCATTTATTTCATGTAAATTGGTAAGCATGGCCAGCATTAATCCCAGTGTACCATATCCCCACCCCTTTCTAGTTGGCCACACCCTTCCCATTGGCCCTACCCATTCATGCAGCCTCCCTTTAATTTGAAGTCACCAGGTGCCACTGCCTCTTCCTACAACACATCTTAGCCAAGTACAACTAGTACTAATGTTACTAATTGCCCTATTGCTTCTACTCATACCTTTTCACTTCACTCAGTCTCTACCAACTTTATAAAAAAACTTCTAAAACTCAAACCTAGCTCTAATTCAGCAGATAATCTTCCTGCTCAATTCCTCAGGCGTGCTGTTGAGTCTATAGCCTACCCGGTCAGTATTCTTATAAAAAGATCAATCACAGAATCATATGTCCCAGGCATTTGGAATAAGTCTTTCATCATCCCACTACACAAATGGGGTAATTCCTCTGATCTATCTATTGCCCCATTGCTATCTTATCACCTCCATCTAAAATACTTGAAAACTGTATCCATAGACACCTCATTAATTATCTTCTCCACAACAAATGATTGCTCCCAACTCAGCATGGTTTCAGACCAACCCATAGCATGTCAGTTGCTCTGATATCCTTCATGGACACGATAAACTATGCTAGAGATTCTGGTCATCTTGAATCTGCATTGTTTTTAGATCTCTCTAAAGCATTTGACACTATTTCTTACACTAAGCTCTTATACCAACTTTTCTTACTCAGTTTCATATCCCCCACCCTGACATGGTTTAAAAGTTATCTGTTGGAAAAGACAGCAGTCAGTAAAGTGGTTTGCTCCCTTTCTCCGTTCCTTCCAAACATCACTGGGGTACCCCAAGGCTCCATCCTTGACCCCTACTTTTCAACATTTTCATAAATAATCTTCACTCAGCTTCCCACCACTCTACTCTAATCCAATATGCTGGTGCCTCCACCTGTATCTGCTCGGCAAATAACAGTGCACCTTCAACAAGTTACCCAAGAAGCTTTGTCATCCATTAAGCTCTGGTTAAATGACTCCGGCTATTACTCAATCTCTATAAAACAAAACTGCTACTTTTTCTTCCTAAAGAACAAGCAATAAATAAATCAAAGTTTAAAGTTTATTCCACAAATAACACATTAGTTGAAGTAGTGCAACACAGCAGGCTGCTAGGTGTAATCATCAATGAAAACCTGAGATTTGACCTTTATATCCAAAATAACAAGCAAAACTCACCAGAAACCAGTCATTCTCTGCAGGCATTCACATTTTCTTGATCAGTCTACAAGAATCATTCTTGCTAACACCTATTCATTAGCTTCCCTTTTGTATGGTGCTAATCTCCTTAGTAATCTTCAGACCTCCCTCTTATCAAAGCTTGAAACCTGCTATAACAAGCAAAATTCACTACAAACTCTACCTACTCTACTCACCACTGCATTTCATTCAGAAACTACAATGCCTCGAGGTACCAGATCGCCTTAACTTCTTACAACTCAACTGCCCACAACATTATCTATAAGCCCACTGCTTGTCCTGCTCTAAATTCTCTTCTCTCTAGCTATCCCCCTTCTAGATCGCTAAGACCCAAAGACAAATAACTTCTATCAGTACACAAGCCAAAGAAAATGCAGGAAAATGCCTCTACTCTTACTCCATTGCCAAAGCCTGGAATGATCTTTCCACAAATATCAGGGCAAATGCCAAGTTTCGCTCATTTAGATGTGAATATTCAAGCAAAGCATGAATCAATCTGCTCTAATTCACTTAATATTATATCCTCACACTTTAACTTTACCTACCTTTAACTACATTTCAGTTACCTTCCTTTTTACTACTCCTTCTCCCTTAAACATCTTCCCCCTTCTACTACTAACCTTTTCTTATCATATCTCACTTTTTATTTCCTCTTATGGTATCATTAAACTATATTGTCTTACTGTTCTTTCCTACTAATAATACATTTTTAGCCATAACATTTTCATAACGTTTTTTACATTACTAATGAACCAACATTTTTGTTTTATCTCATCTTGTTTACATATATTTCATTCCATTATTATACCTTATCTATGACTGCTGTTACTATTGTGTATTTTTGGAGCTTTTCTCCTCGGGCCTCTGCTGAAAATGGTTTCCTCAGCCCTAGTCAGACTTTCCAGGAAAATAAATGTCAAATAAAAGTAAAGTTTCAGTTCAGAGTCTGCCTGTAATGCAGTAATGTCTGCAAGCAGCAGCTTTGTTGATCTGCTTTCTATCGCAGTCCATCACCAGTTAGATCAGCAGTGGACTTACAGCTGAACATTGATGATTCCCCCCTTCCACTGGGAACCCCTGTGCAAGTTTGAATTTGCAAATATTAAAGTACTTCAAACTATCATAGGACTGCTCAAATCAGCTTTCTTGCGACCCTGTCATATGCTTTTTCGATATCTAAGAATTCACAACTGGAGTCTTTTTCTCATCTCCACTATCTGTCTGTAAACATTGGATCATTTGTACAACATTCTGATCTGACATATTGCTTTCTACTGCCCTTCATATTCATATAACAGTCAGCCATTCCAGCACCTTCATGCAGTGTGACAGGTATTTGGTGCCACTGAACTGGTTGTAAATGCCTCCTTTACTCTTGTACACTGGAACTAGAATGTTTATTCTCCAGTCAGCCCGGATACTTCAGTCTCTCCACACTGCAATGAGTACCCTTAGGAGACATTTCTTCTCTAATGCATTCAACATCTTAATTATATCTGCTGTGACTTCGTCTGAGCTGCTGCTTTCCCTGATTTCATTTTCCTGAGCAGGCTTTTCATAATTCTTTAAGGATAACTTCTCCTTCGTCTTTCATCATAGACTGCACATGTGACAGTACAGCTTCTATGGGGTTATCTTCATAACCCTGATTGTTGTTCAGCTTCTGTGGGGTTTTCATCATAAATATGCTTGTTGAAGCACCCTTTGCATTTGTCCTTGATGCTCTATGGACTAGTGATTAAATTGATGGTGTCCCTTATGAATGGTGTTGGTTGAATATCATCTTTTTATCATGACCTTACAACCCAATAGAACTTCTTTATGCCATTTGCTGAGTCACTTTCCAGAACCTGACTGAGGTTTGTCTGACAGATTGTTCTTTGCCATTGTAACTGCTGTATTAGCCTGTTAGTCAACCAGTATTGATTGTTATGCTGTTCCATCTTTTCTATCTCCCATTTTTTCTTCACTCCTTTTCTCTTTTGATAACTTACTGGACTTCTATATTTCACCACCACTTTTCCTTAGGTATCTGATTTCCACACCGGCTTGACCATGGATCTGTTCATACATCTTCAGACATGTTGTTTTGAGACACTGCCTTCTTCTGCTCCACCTATTTCTTCTTCTTCCTGAGGTGTTGGAGCTACTTTATGCACAATGTTATTGCCCCATAAATCTCACAGGTACATATGCCTAATTCTGATTAAATGCATGTGTTTTCCAGCAATTAAAATGAGATTGCACTGTGTGGTATATATTTATGTATACTTCTGCTACATGTGCTGAATATGTTGATATGCAGTGCTTATTAAAGAAGCCACATTACAAAAAAAATCTAGAAGCTGTATCAACAGTAAGAAACAAAGTGTGTGTGTGTGTGTGTGTGTGTGTGTGTGTGTGTGTGTGTGTGTGTGTGTGTGTGTGTGTGTGTGTGCGTGTGTGTGTCTGTTTGTGTGTGTGTGTGCGCTCGCGCACGTGTGATGTGGGTGTTTAATGCCAGTACAGTAATCACATTAAGCATACAGCACTAAGTACATGACTTTAAAAACATTTCTGTTTGACAGATATAGGGTAAGTTTTTTGTTGTGGATATCTTTTAACAGCTCTGAGGAACCATCTGAAGTACTCATGCTACTTTAAAATTTTTTTACGTACGTCTGTTGCATTATACTAAACAAAATTAACGTTGTTGTAGGTTTAATGACTGCATTCACATAACGGATCTTATCTATGTTGTTCATTGCCTAACAAGAAAAAGACACTCCAGGGTGTGATGTATTACAAGAAAGCAACGTGTTTCCAGGTAGTAAGGCACTTGGCGTCACCTTGATCCTCCCAACACACTTGAAGTTTACCAATTTTTTATGATAACAGCACATCTGTTTTTGTCTTTTTAAAACACCTTTATTGAATTATCATTTGTAACATAGGCAAACTTACATTTATATAAAAGTAATCAAACCATATTAAAAAGTTCATATTTCCAAACATTATACATCACATATACTGTTATACATCCTATAATCTAGGCAACATTACATAAATTATTCAATTCCTGCCTTCTCTTAAACCTCATTACTCCTTAAAATCAATTTCTGCAAACATTGTTCTCACAACTCACATTCTTTTCTTATGTAATTTACTCCTACCCTTTTCTAAAGACCCCACCTCCTGTTCTTTTATCTCTGTTACAATATTCACTACTTCAATTATAGTTGGTTTAGATTTTGATTTCCATTTTCTAGTAATTGTTTTTTGGTAGCCAACAGAATTAAACTTAACAAGGCCTTACTTTGTCTAGGCATTGGAACCTATGTCACATTGTACAGTACTTTTTGTTTTAATAAAAACTCTCAAACAAAATAAACACATCCCCATAACATATTAACTTAATACAGACAGATATAACTATGTATATCTTCAAATAACAAGGTTTAACCCTCCTAATAGGAGCATCTATGCCAAATAGACAGCTGCTAACACAGAGCCTAGTTAACCAAAAATTGAGGTTGCTAAGATGTATGTTATTGCCTGTGCTTCTACTTACACTAATCGCACGTCTGGCCTTAGGCATAGGCGGACTAGGCAAATACCTAGGGCGCCATACAAGCCAACTTCATAAAGGGGCGCAATTTTAATGAACTTTTTCCCAGTCTGACAGTCTGTAAAAGTTTGTGCACTTCTTGGTGCACTGTCTGGAAAATGGAGCTTGCCTGTCAAGGCTGGAAGATTAATTTTCTTTTAATTTAAAAAAAAAGATACATTTTTAAGGGCATTCTTCTTTACGAATGGCCTTTATGGCAAGCTGCACAGATGCAGAACTGACTAATTTTTTACTTCTTTGTTGTCTGCTCACGAATGGAAGTGTGAGGGGGTGTGTGGTTTTGTACGTGCGCACATGCACGCACGTGCGTGGGTGCATGTGTGTGCATGCTTGTGTATGTGTGTGTGTGTTTGGTAGTAAATATATACCCTCGGACTTGTACAGAAATGTTGCAAAAAATCTGTATTAACAGGGAGTCAGACTCAAATGACTTTGGAATCCAATGATTCATCTAATTTTCATTTCATAGTAAATAAATATTGCTGTACTGAGGCAGCAAATCTAAATCATGCTGACTGTATCTTTCCAAGTATCAGTGGTATGGCTATAAGCTATGTTTTGCAAATGTGTTCATCTGCATTTCTGTAAATGGATTATTGCTAGAATCCAGTATTTTAATGAGTCTTTGTATTACTTCAGAATTTACAGACTCTGGTAATTTTTGTAGCTTGAAGAAAGAAACCATGCTATAGTGTGTTATAATAAAAATTCTTAAGTAATACAAAGACTCATTAAAATACTGGATTCCAGCAATAACCTATTACATTTAGGACATGAAGACAATTCATTTCTGAGTATTTCTATCAGATATAGGTTATAATTTACAATGTTCCTGGTATAACTGTCATAACTGATATAATCTCATTCCTTTGTATGTTTATTGAATCAAACAATACAAAATTAAAATGTTCTGCTTGCAACTCAAACTTCAGACTTCAGGGATAAACTGGCCAGTGTAGTATACTTTTTCCCTTATTAGCTGATGCATTGCTATATACTATATCCGATTTGTTAGTTCCTAATGCTACTTGAAAAAAAATTTACTGAAATTTGGAGGAATATATTAGTGCCAGAATAATAAGTCACTTTCTCAGAGTCAAATGATAATGCAACCAGACTGATTTCAGTTTAAAATATCCAGGACATGAACATCTGTTGACTTGTGAGTTTTATACTAAACTGTTGAATATAGATTTTTTTACATCAAGGAAAGGATTAATTCACATCGTTTCATTTATAGTGGGCATTGTTGAAAAAAAATTTTGACTTTGACCTTATATCAGGCTAATACCAAATTACAATGAGTTATGTTGTTTTTCAAAAGAAGTAGCCCTTGATACCAGATTGAAATGTCCATGTTTGCTTTCTAACTGCAGTGGTTTAATGTTTTCATGGAAATTAACCCAGAAAGGATGGTTTGCCTGCAAGGTGCCTCATAATAAATAGGTCCATTTGTGTACATCTATTAAATATTTGGTGCAAGGGTCTGAAAAACAGATATAAGTATAGCACATTGTTGTGTATCAGCAAGATATTATGGTATGGAACTGTACAGCAGTAGCCTGTGTTATTAGCTAAAAAAATGCTCTATTAAGCAGTCTCTTATAGAGCTTTAAGAACTCCCTTAACGGCCCATCGCACATATGCATAAGATGAAACCAGGTCACGAACACCTGTTGTGACTATGTGACTGATCGTTTATGCCTTTGTTTTCCACACACGGAATTTGAATTGCAGAAGGCATTTAGATTGCAAGGCGGACCATTATTGCACAAGTGTGTGTGTGTGTGTGTGTGTGTGTGTGTGTGTGTGTGTGTGTGTGTGTGTGTGTGTGTGTGTGTGTGTGTTTGTGTGTGCGTATGTAAGAGATAGGTAGCATACCCCTCAACTGTCCAGGTTTTTGCAGAATATCTAGATTTTTGCCCCATATTTTTGTCTGTTCCTTATAAAAGGGATTAAAGTTGCTAAATAGTGGCAGACATTTGAGTTTTAGACATTATATCCCTTAGAAAAATGCACAGTAACACAAATCCTGTTATTCTAGCAATTGTCTAAATTCATGAGAGCAATATTTGTAATTTGTTCCTATTTATTTTAGGCCTTGTCCAGATTTCTTGCCCTTGAGCAAGATGTTTAGAGACATGACTATACTTGCATCCATCTTAACAAATAGTAATCCAGGTCTGCATCCGTTTTGTTAGGGTTAAAATATTCTGTTTTGCTAAGAGGAGTGAGAATGTTTCTGCTTTGAAAAAATACAGCTACACAAATGATATTTACCTAAAACATTAAACATATAAATAACTTTGGGTAGGCTGAATTGGCTTGTAATTGTTTTTTAAATTAGTTTTAGCACTTTGACAATGTCTAAGTTTATACACTTATTTTTTTTTTATTTTATTTTAGATATTTGTTGCAGGTGTATGACATACAATTGGGAGTATAGTTTTAAATAAAAAGCAGATGTATGGAGTCAGGATGGAGTGGCAAATTGTTTAAACTACTTAAACAGTATATTCAGTTGAGATAATTATCTGATGAAAATCCAAGTTATATTGGATGAAAGTGCATATCAGTTTTATTGTTTTCATGGTTTGATTCACGGTGATTTATTAAAAGTTTTTTAGACTTTCTGCACATTCTTGGTTTCATTTTGGAGTTTGTCGTTGGGATCTTTTGTGCTTGTGTTTATTTACAGTAGTAATTTGGCCAGTATTTGATGCTTCCAGTTTCTAAGGTGCACCGTGCACTAGATGTGAGTCTATTTTCTGGAAAAAAGTGTTGTGATTACTTCCTGTAAGCTAGTGTAATGTGAATCAAAAGCAGCCAGTTAGGTTAGACTGCTTCTGGAGTCCGACCGTTGTAATAATAATACGGACCAAGTATAGAGCAACTGTTTGTGTTTCTTCTAATTTGACGTAGGGGTTCAGGTGTGTCTTCTGTGACATGTGGCACAGCTGTGTGTAGGGTTAGTTTCTGTTGGTGGTGTTTTTGGATTTAAACAATAGTATAGGATAGCAAAAACTGCCCAGTCCGGTGCACTTATTGTGGTAGTATATAGTTTTGCAGAGAAGATAGCATCTGGAGTAAGTGTTTACTTCTCTTGTATTAACTGAATGTATCTGTGTCTTGTTCAGCCATTCTGTGAATATGTTTCATTTGTCTTGTCACCAAGCTTCATTATAAAGGTGCAGTGGTAGTGTTGTTGCCTCACATCAAGAGGTTCTCTGGTTCATTTCGTGGTTGGAGTGCTTTCTGTGTGGAGTCTCTATGTCCTCCCTGCATTTGTTTGGATTTTCTCCGGGTACTCCAGTTTCCTCCCATGTTACAAAGACATGTAGTCCATTTCTACCTGCGCCTCTGCTGAAAATTGGCTTTGTTCCAAGTCAGACTTTCCTGGTAAGCATATGTTAAATAAAGAGGTGATGTGATCATAGTAGTGTTGCTTACAAAGCTGTGGTTGTTGCAATTTACCTCTCTCTCTCTCTCTCTCTCAAATGTCTCTTATTTTGACTCAAAGTTTTGCTCTGTCCCTCTTAATCCCTCCTAAAACTGGTAATTTTAAAAAGAAGGCGATGAATTACATTTAATGAATAATGATGACAATACAATCAAGAAGCATAAACAGGTAGACAGAAGCATAACAGAGTTTTCCTGAAAAACTAGTGACTAAATTAAAAAAAATAGCATTCTGAGTAGAAATATGTAAACAGGTCTCCCTTTGTTTTTTTTTTGTTTTTTTTTTTGTCATTCCATTCCTGACAGACAGACCAAAGGTAATGTTCAAGGCAGAGGGGCTGTGAAATGTAACATCAAAACATTCTTCAATAAATGTCCTGTAATCAAAAGGACAAACCCTCAGATGCCTGGGTGAATGGTACCTGCCAGCTGATGGTACAGCTTTGGGCACCTGCTGGGGCTGCATTATGTCCTAAACTAAGTGTGTGTGTTTGTGTGCGTGTGTCTCAGCTGGCTCTGATTTTGGATCCTATTACTTGTCAGATGAAATCTGGTATTAATTTTGGATTTCATAACTTTTGGAAAATGGTTGGTAATACACAACCTCTTACAGTAGAAACTCATTTTCAAGCATTTAAAACAATTGAAGGAAATAGCTGGAGTGGCTTTCATGGGGAGTGACCTATCTGTGTGTGTGTGGCTCAAACAGGGGTGTGTCATGAGTATGGCATGGGTGGGGCTTAAGGGGCGCAGGAGCAGTACTTCGCCTAGGGTGCCATTTCAGCTAAGGCCGGCCCTGACTAATCGGTGTCTGTTCTTTTTTTTATTCCTCCTCGCCAGGTGTGAAAACTACTTGCATACTTTCAAAAAATCGTTATTGTTAGCAATGAAGAAACCAGTGTTCTGTCTTTTATTGCCCTATTACCAGCTTGCCTCCATGGAAAAGTAAGATTAAAAGAAAAAAAAAATGTATTCCTCTGTTACAGCCTGAAAGACAAGTTGAAACATTTATTGCTAAAGGAAAACTTATCATTATATTCAGTGTTCTCATATTTACTTGTTTCCACTTACAATTTGTTATTACATTAAACCAAGGTCTTAATCCATTTACCTGTGCAAAAGTAAGAGAAGATATATCAGCTTTACATACATTATGATCTGTATACTTTTACAGGGGTCTATATTAGAACATCGAAGTTTCAAAACTTCGAATGTTCTAATATCAAATCCTATTTAGCGAAAGCTGAAAACATCGGACATACAGAACAGCACATTTTTTTCCTAGGGAAAAAAATTGCTGTTCCAAAACACATACACACAACACAAGCACACCAAACAAACAGCAATCCACACACGTACACCTAAAATCTTACACCTAACCCTACACTAAACTATACACACACCACTAACTATCCACTTACCTTAACCCAAACCCTAACCCTAAGGTCAGTCACTATTGCACACTCACCACACCTGCGCCCTAACCCTAACTCATCTACTCCACCTTAAACCTCACGTCCACACAATTGCGCACTTACCTGACCCGCACCCTAAGCCTTCCATTTTCTCCAGCCTTTTGTTATTTGACTTGATATAATCCTTCAGTGTTTGATTTATTTTAATCAGCTCTGAGTACATTTGACTTACTTTTTCCTCTAGATTACTGGAAGTCATCTCTTGTACCAGAGCTGGAGCTTGAACTGCTTTTTGATGAACAGCTGCAGGATCCTTCTGAGTCAGTGTTTTCTCTTCACCTTTTCTAATTGATTTTTATTTTCGGCTCTCCTAGTTTCTTCTTTGCAGGCATCCAGACAGTGTAACTTACTAGCCAGTAACTGAATTTTACTCAAGATGACAATATCCCTGGCTACAGTTTCTCAGTTTCTGTTTTCACACTGGGAGAGCTGAAGTTAAGCTGTTGATCATTGTGCCACCATCTTGGAAGTCAACCTTTTCCAGTCTTATTCCATAATTATACAGAGGCTTTGCAAATAATGAAAAATTTAATTGTTCATTCAACCGCAGGAGATACAGCACACATTCTCATGTGTTATTCCATAATTGTACAATGGATCTGCAAATATGACAAACTTATTTGGTTATTTAACCAAAGGAACAGTGTTGATATTATCAGGTATTACCACTGTATCTAGATCAGCCATAGAAAATACAATATTACTATTTTAAATGAAGCATTAAAAATAAGCACTCCATTTTCTTGTTTTACATCCTGAAGCTGACATGTCATCTGTCACTACTGCCTCTCCTCATCCACAGTTCTATGTGGCTCTCCTAATTCCTGAGGACTTACTCTGACCCCTGCTCAGGGCAGATAAGGAGATTGAGATATCCTGATGTTGCCGGGGGGTTCTATTTATGTTCTAACTTCCTGTTCCCCTGCATGCTCAGATGATAACATCTGATTAGTGAGCATGCAATGGAGATATGCTTGCATTTCATGCCATCTCTGCAGCTACTTAGCAAATGTCCTCCACCCTTTTCCAAAAAGACCAATGTCTCCATCCATGTCCCCAGCTGCATCCAGCAATCAAATGTGAGGAATGCCCAGGTAAGCATCTATCCCTCCCCTGTCTGTCACTGCTAATTGAACATAAGTCAACTGGTCCACTAATCAGGGCTTTATCCTTCTATGCCTTGGTGTTGGCTACATAATTTCAGCTTTGTGTGTTATTATAATAGGATCTCCCCAGCTGTGATCAAAATATTAGACCTGCCACAAGGCATTACTTAAAATTTTCTCCCTAGTATTAACACACAGCCCTGTCATCTGCCATACTCCCAAATCAGAGCTGACTTTAAACAACATGTCAAGCTGCAATTCGAGTCAAAGGTATAAAGTCTTGGGATAATCTTTGATGGCAATATGTTGTTACAAGCTCTTGTACTGCCATTTTCAGAATATTTCCCTCATAAAACATTTAATTTGACCTGAAGCTTTCCCTGCATTTGTGTATGAAATGATTTTATCTGACCTGTGGCTGTGCATTAAATTGTTTCTTCCCACTGTGTTTGCATATAAAATAGTTTCCTCCCACATGTGATTGCACATGAAATGCTTTTTTCTCATTTTGTTTGTGTATGAAATGGTTTCAATCACCTGTAGTTGTATCCAGGCTGTGAACACAGATTAAATAGCACAACCTACCTGCCATCGTGGCTGTGTGCCCAGGTTAAGTAGCACATCCTACCTGCTACCTCGGATGTGTTCATAGGTTACATAACACAGCCTACCAGCCACCTAGGCTGTGTGCCCAGGTTAAGTAGCATATCCTACCTGCCACCCAGGCTGTGTGCATAGGATAAGCAGCAGAACATACCTGCCACTTAGGCTATGTTCACAGGTTACATAGCACAGCCTTCCCACCACATAGGCTGTGTACATAGGTTATATAGCACAGCCTATATGCCACAGGCTGTGTACACATCCTATTTGCCACCCAGGCTGTGTGCAGAGGTTACACAGCACAGCCTACCTGCCACCCAGGCTGTGTGTATAGGTTACACAGCACAGCCTACCTGCCACCCAGGCTGTGTGTAGAGGTTACACAGCACAGTGAAGGGCACTGGACAGAATTATAGATTTTAGACTTCATTTTCATTTAGTCACTTTATTTAAGTAAACATTCCAAAGCTTGGCTGCATTTCTTGAAGCCTATTATTTTTAAACAAAGTTATGCATGCAGATTTTTCAGATTTTTTTCTTCTAGAAAACTCTTGGGTCATGCAACTTCATAGTCAAAATATATAAGTTTGGATGGAAAGACAAATCCCTCCAGGAGGTGGTGGTGGGGGGAGTAGTGCAAGATGGCTTACCCCCTTGTGAAAATACTTTCCTAAAGAAAATGGATTGGGGCTTTTGTTTTATGCTTTCACAATATGAGGTTTACTAGTTTGGTAATTTGAGGCTGAACCTCTTCTTTGCAGGTTTGATGGCGTGAGTAAATTATCCGTAATGAATCAACACTCTGGTAATATAGAGGGATAAAGCCCTGACTATGACACAGGTGAGCCAATTAGTTGCTTAGGCACTTGACAGAGCTGACAGACATGATGAGGCAGTCCTATCATATAAAAGATGGGAAAGACAATGGTTCTCTAGTGGAGCTCTGACCAGATTTCAGAGCAAAATAGATGTTAGGTTGGGGAAGTGGGGTAGAAGGCTCAGTACACACACTTCTTGGGGCCCAGGGCAGAAATGCCTGCAGTAGCTCCCTGAGCCTAACCAGTGGTAGTATGAACACTACACAAGCAGGGGAGGGGATATAGGGGTACCGAAAACACCAGGGCCTCCTCTCATGGATGACGGCAGCGCTCCCAAAGGTTGACCCACACCTACAGTGAGCAAAGAAAAAAAATGTATAAGTTGAGCCCTCAGATGGAGACTATATGGCTTCACTAGGCAAGGAAGTGAACTTGAAGGTAAAGGGTTACGGGCCTTTGACTGACTTTGCTAGGGCCACTGACACTGTACTTCATAGTGAAATTATCAGGGCCCTAGAAAATCTTCAGTTAAACACATCAGTAAGTGGGGTCTGTAGTTTGTTACAAAGCATGACAGGGTGGGTAAGGATACAGAATACCTCATCATCCATCAAAATTTTTGGTATAGGTGTTCCCTAAGGGTCCAAGGGTCAGTGCTTAGCCCTTTATTGTTAGGTTTATTCTTGTTCAGAATGCCCATGTGCAGAAATTCATGACTAAGTAAATTTGCAGCTTACACCAAAATTGGGACTTTAATAACAGCCACAACTATCACCCATAACTGTCAACCTTCCATCTCCAAAATGCAGAACATTACTTCTCTTAATGTGGAACAACTGGGCAAAATGAGGAACACCTACTGAACTCTTACCAACAACTTCAACTAGAAAGCTTATAGAATGATTAAAATGTACTTTTTGTTCTTTTGGTGACTAAACATGATTCAGTCTTATTTACCATGGATTTCAGTTACAAAATGTCTAACTCTGAATGTGTATCAGACATTTTCAATGTGGAACTTCGAGGAACGTGGACTTTTTAAGACCAAAAATGAGGAACTTTCCTCTTAATAAGGTACACTTGAGTGGTATATTAATACCAAGTTCAATGGTTTCTTCATTCACTGTTGACATGGACCCATAATAGTGGTGTGAAATTATAAAAAAGTATGGTTATTCACTATGGTGTGAACAAGCATATATAGTCACACTTTTGGTAATGTTATCTTAGCAAAGGCCTGATAGACTAGGTCCTGGGCATTTTAATGAATGATAAATTATCTTTTGAAGAAGCACTTAAACATGACAATAAGAAGACCTTTTGGGGCACCTAAAACTATATTAAGACGTATAGGAAGCAGGTGCAGCCATGTCATGACATCCACGTTTAAGGCAGTTATTACACCCGTTTTGGATTGCTCAGGTCATTTTGCAGTCATAATATCTCACAGTTGAAAAACTGGAAAAAGTGCAGAGGTGCATTCCAAGACAAATCATAGCTATTATACATTGGTGTTACCGAGATAGTTAAAAATTCTTGGTCTCTATTCTACTAGGTATAGATTGATTATGGAAGATATTATTTTGATTTGCAGGTGCCTACAAGATGAGGCATTTGAAGCAACTTTGGGTGTATCATTTTCAACACATAATTTGAGTATACATTTAGCATATTTTTCCTTATGTAAAGATGTTTGCCCAAGTTCTTTTTTTTTTTCTCAGTTTAGGGTACCAAGACTTTGAAATGTTTCATCTCTCCATGTAAGAATTTTAGATATACTTCAAACTTTCAAGAAATAATTATACTTTTGTTTTAATGATATTGCCTATGACCCAGGATTGATTGGTGACAGGTTCTTAAAATAGACTTAATCAGCTTCTAAACTTGTGTCAAATACATTGAAGTTTATAAATTTGTTTACCTGAAGGGAAAAAGTTAATGATGATTTGCAACAGACTGCATAAACTGTTACAAGGCTATATGAAAGGCATTTTAGCAATCTTGTTAGTATATAAGGGCACACTGCATAAAACTGTTCCAGAGGTATGGGGGAAGGCATCTTAATTAGCTTTTTATGAAGATTAACTAAGCAAATGTACTACAGGATATAAAATAAAAAATAAAAACTATGAAAACAGACCTCGCTGGGTATGAACTGGAAGATATTTATTAAAGAAAAATAAACACAAAATAAAAAAAAAATGTTTGAGCACTTTTATCCTCTACATCCCAGGACTTCATCAGAAATTAAACTGATCATACTAATAAGCCATTATGTAAGGACCTTCTTAATCAATTACTTAAAGCAAACTATCCTATTGGTACCTAAAATGTCTACCTCATGAATATTCAAACTATAAGCATAAGCATAATCATTATTTTGCAACAGTAAGATACATTATATATATATATATATATATATATACATATATATATAAATATATATATATCAGATTAACTTCTACTATAAAATCAACAATAATTTTCAAAATTTGGCTGCCTAAGTTTTAATACTCTGTTAATCAATTCCTAATCATATTTTAGCATCAAGTTGTAATTGCCAAATTAACTCCTTTTATGCTAAAGGTGATTCCCAAGCTGGACTAACCCGGTTAACAAACAAACAAATAAATAATAATGACAGTCCTAATAGGGATCAGAAGAAAGGGGGGCAACATACATCAGGGATAAAACATAAAAGTGGGACAGCCTAGGACTGGGGCAGGTGACACTGAGGATGTGCAGGCAGTGCAAGGACAGGTAATGGGGATTGTGGTGCATGTGTGTATGTTTATGTTTGAAAGTGTACTTGTGTGTGTGAGAGAGTGACTGAGGCAAGAAGGATGCCTCTGCTTATAGACTGCAGCCACCACAGTTAGCTACCATGGGAAGTGATGATCTGCACTTTGTGGTAGTTAACTGCTATTCCCACACATGCAAACTAGCCCATAATAAGATCTTTCCTCATTAAGGCTAACATATATACGGATCACAAAATACCACATCCTGTTACTAGGCCCTTTTTACCACAGACCTTAATGCAATGCTGTAGGAATTTAATGACTCCCTGGGAATGTCTTTACTTAAAATAATTGTAATTTCCATTTTTTATTGCTGTATTATTTATTTGTTTTGATAATACAGTTAGTCCTATCAACAAATGCAGGTTCACTTTGATAGCTGCTTCCACAATATAAAAGCGTTGACTGTAGTCTGCATCAGCATTTTAATTTGTGTCACAAAGTACAACAAGATGGTTCTCAAAACATTTGAATGAAAGAAGATTTAGGAAACAGCATTTCAACATTTAGATTCATTACAGTTTGGCTACAGGCTGATTCCATAAAGAAATTAACTTTAAACAACAGACAGGAGCCAAAGTCATCATCCAGAGAAAAGAGAACAGCATATAGACTAGAAAACCCTTCTTCCTGTTCTTACCTCTGTTAAGCCTGAGGGCACATTACTCACCAGTCCAAATGTCACCTCTAATAGTGGTTTAGGTCTCATGACAACTGTTCTGCCTTCCTCCCCTTTTTGATTATTTTTAAGAAAACAGCTTTAAGTATAAGAAAATAATAGTCATTCTTCAAAAGTATCTTTTAAGCCAGGTATAGGTTTGTTTAATGGTGATTATCTTTCTCATTTATTTATTTTACATTTGTTAACCGGGGGTGTCTAACTGAGCCGAAAAGGCCCTTTTTCAGCAGAGGCCCGGGGAGAAAAGCTCCACATAGAAAAATTACAGATACATTTAGATATTTAGACATGATCATTATACAACGACCCCCATTAATATTCAAAAACGTGCACGCTGATTGGTCAGCGTGCACGTTGTAAATCCAGGTTATACTAATGGAAAAAGGTCCGGTCGCCCAGATTTTTTCCATTACTATAACTCTTACAGCAACACTATCTCACTATGTTAAACCCGTTTAACACAGCGAGACAGTTTGTAAAAAGCAATGGAGATCTTGCTTTCTCCGTTGCTTTTTTCAAAACTGTCTCGCTATGTTAAATGGGTTTAACATAGCGAGACAGCTTTAAAATAAGCAATGGAGAGTCTCCGTTGCTTTTTTTAAAACTGTCTCGCTATGTTAAACCCATTTAATATAGCAAAACAGTTTGTAAAAAGCAACGGAGATCTTGCTTTCTCCATTGCTTTTTCAATTCTCGCTATGTAAAATGGGTTTAACATAGCGAGACGGCTTTAAAATAAGCAACGAAGATTCTCCGTTGCTTTTTTTAAAGCTGTCTCGCTATGTTAAACCCATTTAACATAGTGAAATAGTTTGTAAAAAGCAACAGAGATCTTGCTTTCTCCATTGCTTTTGCCCACAGCCTGATGTACTGTGTAGGTATACGCATGCGCAGTACATCAGAACTGCCGCAGAATACCAGACAGCTGCGGAAGGGCAGCAAGGAGGCATTATACAATGCCATTATTTAAGAAAAGTAATTATTTTTTTCTTAAATAATGTCATTGTATAATAGCAATAAACCACTTCTGGGTGTGGGTAATGCTGGATTTACCCACGGTTGGCTTTGTTTGGCCACTCGGGCTTCACCCACGTGACCAAACCACACCAACCATGGGTAAATCCAGCATTACCCACACCCAGGCATGGGTTATTGCTATAGTATACACACAAATTACAATAGACATGTTGTTACAGTGGTATGCAGCACATCAACAGTTAAAGTGGAGAGAAAAAACAAGAAAATATTAATTTAAAAATAAAGGTAATTAATAGATTTGTGGTGTACAGCTGAAATTTGGAACATAGGTAGAATACATACATAGTAGACAGGTACAGTGCATGCATTGTACATTAGCCAGTGTTTGTGAATAAGAGTGAAAACTATTATCAAGTACTTTAGGTTTAGTATGTCCACCTTATCCGCTTTCACTAGCCTAGGGAGAAATCATGGCACTGCCAACTTTGCTTGACATGTTGCCTAATGAGGTTTTTACAAGAGGCTTTGGATGATGTGTTTTGTATGCTAGTGGGGAGAGAGTTCCATTTTTTAGCCATTGAACTACTATATAGTGTGTCTCCAAAGCTATTGTAGCTGTTGGTGACTTCTAGTAGTAGTTTGCTTGACGATCTAAGAGGCCTTTTGGATGAGTGATGTTGTACTAGGTTTTTGAGGGCAGGACAATTATTGGGGAGGTAATAGATAGAATGACAGAGGCAGAGCTGATTGTAGGTTAGGAGGTTGGGCTGTTCAAGCCAGTGGAGCTGTCTCAAAGCAGTACAGTGATGAGTTCTATATGAGCAATTTGCAACAAAGTGGGCAATTATGTTATAGCAGGCTTCTATTTTGCTTAGTTCAGTTTTGTTGAGATTAGTCAGAATGGGAGATGCATAAAGTAGGGTGGATAGAAGTTGGGAGCGTGCAATGGCTGATCTTGTGTTGTTGGTAAGAAATGGTTTGATACGGTAGATTGATCCCAGTTTGGCATGTACTTTTTTAATAGTTAAGTTGAGATGACTATCAAATTTTGGTGGGAATCTATGGTTAGTCCCAATAGCTTAGCCTGTGCCATTGGAGCAATTGGAGTAGCATATGTGGGGTAGATAGTGAATTGACTGTTATCAGTGTTTTTGTTTGAATTGGTTATAATCATAAGCTGAGTTTTCTTTGGACTGAGGATGAGTTGGGCTTTGATAAGGTAGTTTTCAATGTCAGAGAATGCTAGTTGAGTTGTTTGCAGGAGGGTGGGAATGTTTTGTGCAACACAGATTAAGGTAGTATCATCTGCATACTGAATGATAAATGCATGCTGTGTGGAGGTATGGAGGTCATTTGTGAAGATTGTGAATAGTAGTGGTCCTAAGATAGAACCCTGTGGAACTCCTATAGTTATGTGCAGCTGAGGAGAGAGAGAATTTTCCCATTTCACAGCCTTGTACCTGCCAGTTAAGTAGCTTTGGAACCAGGTAAGAGTGGAATTTGATAGGTGATACTAGTTTAGTTTGTTTAGCAGGATTCGGTGCAAGACTGTGTCAAATGCTTTGGACGTATCAAAAAAAAAAGAGTTGACACCTGCAGGCCTTCATTTCTGAGATGGTTTACTGTGTCTGTGAAGCAGAGGAGGGCTGTAGTGATACTATGGAGAGGTCTGAAACTATGTTGAGTAGGTGACAGGATGTTGCTGTCTAGGAGATATTTTAGCACCTGGGTATGGATGCATTTTTCTAGGATTTTGGCCGGGGGGGGGGAATAATGGTTCTGTGTTAACATAGGATATTTTCCAGAGTCTGGGCAGATAGTTTTCAACACTTGCTCTATTTATGAGAGTGGAGATTGGGATAGCAATAGCATCTGCTGTGAGTTTCAAGAAATAGCTGGGGAGTAGGTTGGCTGCTGTTGATGAGGTTTTTAGTTTGGAGAGCATGAAGTGATTGAAGTGGTGGAAATTGTTTTGAGGGTAAAGCTTGTATTAGTTTTATTTGTGTTGGGGGGATAGTGAGGTTGGAAATGCCCTGTGATACTAAGTTCACAAAGTGGGAGTTGAATAGTGTTTTGATGGGAACTTAAGTGTCAGGGGTGGTTGGTTTAGGGGTAGCCTTTTTGGTGTGTTTTAATAGCTGGTCTACATGTTTTCAAAATTTTGGGGGTTGTGTTGTTATTTAGTTTGTAATGTCATGTGGTAGGATTTTTTGTCCAGCCTAATGCATTTTTGTTGCATGGTTGCGCTGTTCTTGGCACTTAGTTAGGCTTTGTGTTTCTTTGTTTTTTTTTCTATAGTAAAGCCAGGCAGTGTCTCTGGACTTGAGGATTTGTTTGGTTTCTTTACTAAGTCAGGGGTTTGTAGAGGGTCTAACCTTGATTTTGCGCAATGGAGCGACAGTGTCTAGGTGTTGTCGAAATGTTTTGCTGAAATATGCTACAGCCTGGTCAAGTGGGAGGGTTTTTAGGGGGGTTCAGTCACAGTTACAGAGTAAAGTATTGAGGACCTCAGGAGAGCATTTTTTGTGTTTCTAGTGGATTTATAGTTAGTGGTTAGCTCATTAAGGTTTCTCAAGCCTTTCCCATGCTGTCTGTTTCACAGCTGGATGTTAGCCCACTGGTTCTGGCCTTTTTGCAAAATATAACACAGGCTGCCATCTCATGTTTATCAGAGCTCATATTCTAGTCTGAGGTTATGTGCCTGTTGACATCATCTTCACTGGTTCCACTGCTTCCAGTGATGACTGGCTAAATACCATAATCCGGCCCCTTCCCTTCACTGTATTACCATGACAATTAGTCCACTGTTGTCAAAGGTTACAGCTGGTCATAGATGGAATGGTCAACTTTTATTTCCTATCACCTTTTAGGATGATGCTCTCAGTGTCTGAAGAATTGCCTTAGACAATAGTGGCAAGGTTTTAGAAAACCATAATGACCTCTTAAAAATCCTGTCTTCTGATAAGATGGCAAAGACATTTAGAGTTTACACAACTCAGGAATGGATGGCAAATAAAGATGAAACAGATTATACTGAGAACTTGTACCCACTTTTTTAAGACCCTTACTCTTTTATATCTACAGAAAACACCTATAAATGCCTGAAAATACTCTGATCTTCTCTCAGCTCTTCTATAATTGCAAAAAGCTTATTTATCAATCAGACGTCTCTATATATAGATAGCATATTTATTCGTTGTATGGCTTCATATGGAGCTGTATAACATTGCTCTCACTGACAAAATTTCATTAGAATCTAAAATAATATTTAGAATTTATTTGAATCTGAAGTCGATAGTAAGTTGTTGGTTATTTCAGTATATTCTGTCTCTGTCCATTCCTTATGTATTTGTGCATCATTTTTGACAACCTAGTCCAAAAAAAGATCTGATGCCAGCTAAATCTTAATGTAGAAAAAGCTATCCAGTAGCCTTAAATCATGAGTGGATGGGAACTAATGACCAAACACCTGTTTGTGGTTATGAAATAAGAGAAGCTATAGCCTGGCTCTGGGACTTTACTATCCTTGTAACATACACCAGAGTAAGTGACTAGTATGGAACTTGAGTGCATAATGAGTTTTGGAAGGACAAATCAAGAAAAAAATAATGGGAGAAAATTCTTGTAAATTCTGCATAAACTAAATTATGCAACTGTTCTCCAAAGGCCAATGATCCATAAGTGCTTATGTTGAGCTCTCCTGGAATTTGAACTATTATTTTGCAGAAAAGATATTAAGCTGCTTGTTAGTCCACTGACTTCATAACGACTTTTTAATCAGACATGGCTGCCTGTGCTGGAAAGCTACTCATCCTTTCATTAATGTGGACTTCTCTGTGAAAGATCCATCCTATTTTTTTAAATCTAATTTATATATAAGCATGTGAAATGCCACACGTGTCAGTACAATGCCCTAATACATGTAACATACACTATCCTTTTATCTGCTGTTTCTGTTTGCAGACCTGCTGAGCATACCTCCTGATTTTCCCATAATGCCCAGATTTTTGATTCATATTTTTTGTCTGCTCCTTATAACATTTATGGTTTCCTGGGAGATCATTGCAGACTGAAGTCACTAAATAATGACAGACATTTGAGTTTCAGACTTCATATCCATTAGAAAATGCATGCAAATTCAAAACCTGTTATTCTAGACAATTTCTATGTTTATAAGGGCAGTATATTTAAACTCATTCCCTGTTTCAGGGTTTTTGTTTCCCCCATTATTTTTGGATCTGTCCAGATTTATTGTACTAAGAGGTTGAGAGAAATAATGTCCAGCTGATCTACATATAGTGAACTGCTAGTGTATATGCCTCAAACAGGTCATTAGACAAGACCATGTGGAAGCTAACAATGAAATTAATTACTTTATTCATTAGACAAAAAATATACTGAGAAATAAGTTGTTTTATATGGCTGCACATATATTTATACAAGTGAAAAAGAAGATGAACTATAATAAAAAACTGAAATGAAAGAACACTACTAAGAAAAGTATTTTTAACAAATGTTCATAAAAAAGACTGTCACTATGAGGAAGGAAAAGAACAGGTTAAAATTTAAAAAAGCACTAAAGCACTTAAACATGAAAAAGTTAGATGCTGAAATTCCTAGCCTGACAATATTTGAAATAGGCTGTAACATACAAATCCCTTTTTAAAAGTACATAAACCAGATTTCAGAAATGCTGAGAACATTCAGTGCATGAACAGATGTTACTTCTGGAGACCAAAATGTATATTTATATGCATATATTAGTATACGATTAGATCATGAATGGCTGACATGGTAAATTTTAGACAAAAAAAAAAAAAAAAACACTGGCAGAAACATGTTGGCCCTTCATAATATTGATGGCATAACAAACTTTACGAAAAACGCAAAAAGTTGATGTCTAAGAAAGCTAAGGCAAGGCCCCAAGCAATGGAAAATCACCCTCCTCAGCCTCAACAGGCAAATAAGACAACATGCCAAATCCTCTAAGAGTAACTTTAAGATAAACTTAACAATCACAGCCAAGGATAACCATAAGGCCTTTTACAGCTACTACATGCATGTAGCCTAAACGATAGGACACAAGCATATGCCGAACTAGTGACTAACGGTATCACACAAGCTGATCCTGCAGAGATAGCAAACCTGCTAGTGGACAGATTTGATGAAAATTTCATTCCCTTATCCCCTCTGAACTTATCACAAACCTTGTCCCCCAACGTCCCCCTACCCTACATATCCAAAGAACAGGTCATTAAAGCCTTATCTAAAGCAAAAGACACAGCCTCTGTGGGACCAGACAGCATCCCAGGCTGTTTTCTAAACAAACTAAAACATGAACTAGCATCACCATTAAGTACCCTATTCAATCACAGCCTAACCACTGGCTTTGTTCCTGTGGAATGGAGAACAGCAACGGTTATTGTCCTCCATAAAGGTGGCTTAGCAAAAGACCCAGGGAATTATAGACCCATAAGTCTGATCAGCCTCATCTGTAAAGCCATGGAATGTATCATCCTGGACCTCATAAACAAAGACATAGGTGCGCTCCAAACCCTGGATCCTACCCAATTCAGCTTTGTCAAGGGCAGATTCTGGCTGTTATACCTTGTGGATATCTTTGAAAATGTGACCAGGGCCATTGACACAGGCAAATCTGTGCATACAGCATACTTCAACTTGGCAAAGGCCTTTAACACAATCCCACATTCAGGCATTACTGATAAACTTACCAAACTGAATGTAAGCCCTTTTGTTGTAAGATGGGTTGCCAACTGGCTCACAAATTGGTCACACACTATCAAAGTGGGTGACCCCACATCAACCAGCAGATCTGTCACCAGTAGAGTGCCATAAGAGTCAGTTCTGGGCCCCGTACTGTTTGGTATATACTTCTCAGAAGTTCAGGCCAAAATTAAAGGTGCTCTGGCTAACCAAGTTTGCGGATGACTGCAAACTGGGTGCAATTATTGAATCCCCAAATGATATCAGTATACTTTAGGAGGGTCTTACGCAGGCCAATGACTGGTTCATAGGTTTATATGTTGGTACTAGGCTATCAACCCTAAGGCCTATGCAAGCCTAGCCATAACAATTCCCTGGAAATTTTTTCCCACAATATTTACTTCTCTGGACCCCTGTCTAGCAGGGCGACTGACATGATCCAAGGGGTGAATTTCCTATCTCCCATCCAATCATCAAGGTTCCTTTTGAAGAGGGCCAATGAGGTGCTCTGCCTGATATGTATGGGCAGTCTCTTCCAGAGTATGGGGAGTCTCTGGGTCAGGAACCTATCCCTCCAGCATGTTTTGTTCATTGTGATAATAAGGTTTAGATCCCTGCAGCGTGTGGCTCTGAGGGATTGGGATTTCTTTAAGTGGAGCTCAGGGTTTGACATGGCCTTGTATGTTAAGCAGAGATTGCCTCTGAGTAGACAATATGCCACAGAGTATAGCTGGTGTTTTTTTAGACGGTCAGCATATGGCATCTGCTTTAGGCCTGTGATTCTTTTAGGGAGGTATTTCTGTGGCCTTTCCAGCTGTTGCAGATGTCTTGTGTGGTACATACCAAATGGGGCATTATACTCTATAATGGGTCTAATGAGGGATGAGTACAGTGGGACAATGACCTCCTTTTTTCTGGATGAAAAGCCCTTAGTGATGAGATGTGCCACGTAGAAGGATTTCCTGACTGTTGTGGTGATGTGGTTATCGAAAGTGACACCACTGTCCACTTGTGTCCCTAAGTCTCTCATCACACTTTTGATGTTTAGTGTCCTGCCACCTATGTGGTAGTTCATGGGTACATGTTTTTTTCCAAAGGGGATGACTATACATTTCTTGGCATTAAGCTTGAGCCCATGGCTCTGGCACCAGGCATCTGTTTCTGTAAGGCCCTTTTGTAGAATATCCACATAATTTGGGGATTCAATAATGGCTCCCAGCTTGCAGTCATCTGCAAACTTTGTTAGCCAGAGTCACTTACTGTTGGCCTGTACTTCAGAGAAGTAGATGCCAAACAAGAGTGGTCCCAGGACTGAACCCTGAGGTACTCCACTTGTCACTTGTCTGGAGCTGGATTTGGAGTTGGCTACTTTTACAGTCTGGGTTCTGTCAGTAAGCCAGTTGGCAACCCATCGAGTGATGTAGGGATTTATGCCCAGCTTAGTAAGTTTATCTATGATTCCAGAGTGGGGGATGGTATCGAAGGCCTTGGCGAGGTCCAGATAGGCTGTGTGGACCTCCTTACCCTCGTCCACAGCTCTGGAGACCGATTCAAAGAAGTCAATCATATTCAGGAGACAAGATCGGCCCTTCACAAATACAAACTGGGTGGGGTCCAGTGTCTGGAGGTTGCCAATGTCTTTGTTTATAAGTTCCATGATAATGCGTTCCATGCCCTTGCAGATCAGGCTTGTCAGACTGATGGGACGGTAGTTCCCGGGATCCAAGGTGGATCCTCCCTTGTGGAGCGGGATAACTGTAGCTGTGCACCACTCAGTGGGCAGGAAGCCTGAGGTGAGGCTATGATTAAACATGACACTTGGGTGGGGTGCCAGTTCATTTTGTAGTTCATGTAGTACACAGCCTGGGATGTCATCTGGTCCCATGGATGCTGTATTCTTAGTTTTGGAGACTGCTGTTTCTACCTGTGTGGCTGTGATTATCAGAATTTGGCAATCTTTTGATATTGAGATGGGCCCTTTAGGGGGTGAAAGGGGAGTGAAGTTGACACTAAATCGATCTGCCAGGATACTGGCAATATCCTTGGGATCAGTATATTTAATGCCATTCTGTTGTAGCTCAGAGCAGATCTGAGCATTCTTGACATAACTATAGAATGCCTTGTGGTTGTCTTTGGAATCTTTGGCAATTTTATTTTCGTAACTAGCTTTTGAGGATTTTATGAGGGATCTCAGCTTCTTACTGAGGCTGGTGAGGGAGTTTTTTGCATCCTGGGATTTTCCTCTTTTCTGCAACAGTTTCTTCCTTCTGTTGTATAGTTTGTTTATAGCAGGGGACCACCAGATTGGCTTCCTTTTTTTGGAGAAGAGCATCTTGGTTCTATTTGGGATGGCACAATTCATGCACGAGTGGATGTGCTTGTACAGTGCCTTAGCGTAGGATTCCACAGTCGACCTTCCAGATCCTGTCTTTGTGGGTGTTGTGAAGTTTGTCACTTCTGACTTCAGTAGCATGAAGTAATTGCCTATTCTATATCCATCCTTATAAATAGGACAATCCAAGAAGGAACCATCCCAGATATTTGGAAAATCTCCCACATTATCCCCTTACATAAAGGTGGGAACTTTAATGATTACTCTAACTATCGGCTAATTGCTCTCTTATCACCCTTAGCAAAAATTATGGAAAAATGCATTCACCAACAACTTTTACATCATCTCTCTCAACATAACTTAATAGCAAACTGCCAACATAGCTTTAGGCCATTACATAGTACCACTACTGCCCTTCTATCCTTTACAGATACCATCAATAGAAACCGTAACAAAACATCCTCTCATCTGCACTCTTTATTGACCTCTCTAAAGCTTTCGACATCGTAAACCATACCCTCTTAATCAATATTCTTGAATCTCTTTCCTTTGACTCTCTGGCTGTTAAATGGTTCAGATCCTACCTCAGCAACAGGCAACAGGCAGTTCTCTGGGAAAATCAAATTTCATCCTTTTTGCCTGTCACCATCGGAGTCCCTCAGGGCTCCATTCTTGGACCACTTCTTTTCTCATTATTTATCAATGATCTCCATATAGCAATTCCTCAAGCCACCTGTATTCAATATGCAGATGATTCCACACTTATATGCTCAGCAACCTCTCCATCAGAACTATATTCTCTTACTCAGAATGTTTTCAACACTGTAGAAACATGGTTTACCAAACGTTGCCTCCTTCTTAATGCCAAAAAAACAAAACTCCTTCTCTTTACACCCACTATTAGGTCCTCCCCCTTAGATTTCTCAATCTCTTCAAATAATGGCACTGTTATTTTCCCAGACTCTACCACTAAACTTTTAGGAATAACCATTGACAATAACCTCTCATTTGATTACCATATAAATAACACCATTAAAATAGTCAACAGAAAAATAGGCTCCTTATATAGAATAAAACCTTTTTTAACCCCAGCAGCCAGAGCCAAGATTGCTCACTCCCATCTAATCTCGACCCTTCTGTACGCTTCACCTATTTATACCAACCTAAAGAAAACTAACCTTAACAAATTAGCAACTTCCTATAATAACATTGCCAGATTCACTACTGGCAATCCCTTCAGAACCCACCACTGTTCTAATCTTAGGCAACTAGACTGGCTGGAATTCCAAAACCATCTGATAATCCCCCAACTCACAATTGCCCACAAGATATTTTACCAACCCAATAACACCCCTATACTCTCAAAGCTCTTAATCCCCTATAATAATCTAAACTCCCTACGTTCTTCTAGCAAACTCCTTGCTAGCATAACAAAGTCTAATAATACGGCTGGTGACTCTCTGTTTACTAACACAGCAGGAAAAAACTGGAACCTGTTACCCAATGAACTAACTCTAATTACATCCTTGCCACTCTTTAAACAAAAACTTAAAAAACACCTCCAAACGCACTGGTTATGCCCTTCTAGTAACCCTGACTAACCACCCTCTTCACCTCTGTTTCCTCCTCTTCTAACCAAACTTCCAAACATTTAAATGCTTAGTCTTGTAAGTAAGACTGACAATATTTAAACTCTAATCAACTTACTGCTGAAATCTTTCTACCTGATGTGCACAATTGTACATAATTCTTACTGTATTACATTTGTTTTCGCTTTCTTAAGTGATATTATGTTTACTGTTGCTTTTCTCAAGTGTTTTTATCTCTAGAATGTAATAATTACATGTTTTAATTTGTTTATTAATCCTTTATTCACCATGTAACAATATTTTATACTTTTGTATATCTATGTGGAGCTTTTCTCCCCTGGCCTCTACTGAAAATGGAAATATATCCAGCTAGACTAGCCCAGTCAACAAATGTAAATAAATAAATAAAATATATAAGTTGGCTTTGGAGAAGTTTTTTAAGGAGGTTTTCTTACTGGGGGGTGGGATGTGGATGTCAAGGGTGATTTGCTTATGGTCAGACCTGACCAATGAGGGGGTGACCACTGGTGTAGAACATCTATCTCCCATGTTGGTAATGACCAGGTCTAGGATACTGGAGCCCCTGGTGGGACAATGGATTAGTTGATCCAGGGCATTGGAATTTATGAATTCCAAGAACTGTTGGGAAAAGGAGTTGGTACCCGAGTAGTTTTCCCAATTAATGGCAGGGTAGTTGAAATCACCTAGTATTAGTGTGTTTGGTTGTATCTTAATATTTTCCAGTATGTTTAGGAAGGTGTAGTGAGAATCTTGGGGTATGGTGGGGGATCTGTAGCAAGCTACAATTTGGATTGCAGTCTTACCTAGTGTTAGTTGCACCTGGAGAATTTCAGATGCATTATGTTGGGCAACTAGCCTGGAGGTGTGAATATCCTAGGTGAATATGGACACTCCTCCACCTTTAGTGTTTCGGTCTTGGTTTTGTGGCCATAAAGTGTGGTAAGAATTGTAGCCTGGTATTGCAGGGGTGCTCTCTGGAGCCTTGAACCAGGTCTCAGTCACTGCACAGATATCGATGTTCTCCATTTTTAGGAGTGCCTCGAGAGAGTGCGTTTTGAGGTTTAGACTTCTAGCATTGAGTAGCATTACCTTCAGATTTTGCATGCTTGTATCTGTTATGGTGGTGGTTTTATCCTTTGAACCTTGCCTAAAAAAGGCACTATAGGGTTGGCAAGAGCTTTAGCCAGTAAACTGAATCCCAGGGGTGACAGGTGCAGACCATCTCTGGCAAAGCATCATGGTTTGTCGATCATGTCTTCCCAGGCAGACAAATATTGGATCCCCTTTGAGTGACACTAGAATCTTAGCCAATTGTTGAAGTCAATCATTTTGTCCTTACCCGTGGTGGTGGTGCTGCGGTAGCGTTGTCGCCTCACAGCAAGACGCTGTCCGGTTCGATTCTCAGCTAGAGCGTCTTCTGCGTGGAGACATGCGTGAATGGGTGTACCTTCGTTGAAGGTTGTGCGTCAGGCCTGGCAAGCCGGTACGTAAAAATCAACTGCCAATCATTAGCGGACCGGAGTTCCGCTGTGGTGACCCCTAACTGGGAAAAGCCGAAAGACACAAACAAACTGTGGTATCATTCTGGGCGAAGACAGGATGCCACTCAGGGCTAGGGTCATACCTGCCTGGGTCACATGATCCAAGAGCTCTTCCATGTCTCTTTTCATGTAGTCCAGGGAGGTACGTCTCAAGTCATTTACTCCAGCATGGACAATGACAGAGTCTTATCTGTACTTGTTGTGGAGTGACTTGAGTGCATGCGTTATGTGGCGGATCCTGGCACCTGACAGGCAGCTGACTGTAATTTTCTCCTTGTTCAGCCTGGTGAGTGGGACATCAGTGTGCCTGACTATAGAGTCACCTATGACTAAAGTGTTGGGTACATTGTCTTGCCTTAGGGGCTGTTGTTGGGTGGCACACTGGTGTTGTGAGCTATGTGTCACTTTGGTTGTGACTGGTGTTTGTTTGCGTTTCGGCTTCGGAGGTCCTTGTTGCTTGGGCAGGTTAATCTTAAGGGCTTCCGCATATGTGGGTTTAGTGTTGCTATGTGTGGGAGTTAATGGTGTGGGTTTTGAAGGGCTATGAGTTGCTAGAGGTGTAATGCAGGTGTTAGCCTTCTCCTCTTGACTGTCTAGCACAGTCTTGACCGGAGAGAGCTTTGCTTCCAGTTTGGCTATATAAGTGCATCTCTCACAGGTTGTAGTGTTGGGTGGTAGGAGGAGAGGATTGTCTGTGTACATGAGTCAGTTGCCGCATTGCCCCAGTATGCCCAGATTCACCAGGTGGACAGGAGAAACCACCGGAAGCTGACCCTTGGACATGCCTGTTTAGGTGCTTTTTTGTAAGGTTTAAGAGCTGTTTTCCCTTACCTTTGCAAAGTACTCTGCAATTGTAGGCTGTTTAGTGCCTATGATTAATTTCTCCTTATTGACAAGGAGAGCTGAGTGCTTGTATCAGTTTCAGGCTTCCTAGTGCTTTACAGCAGGTTCTAGAGCAAGTGCTAGTCACAGGGGTTCAGATTTTAGTGCTACTACTGAGAAACCAGCTAGTTTTAAGGGAAATTTTGAAGAGCAGACTTTCTGGCACCTGGAATAGTTTAACTGTAGCCTCGTAGTGCTGCACGATGTGAAAAATGTGCAAACACAAGTGTTTTTAAGCCCGAAAGTTGAAAGGGATAGAAATCAGCCAAAAAGGCTAATAAAATTACAATTTCAGAGCTGGAAACCACTCCTCTAGTGTTACATAGGCAGTACAATGCTCACCAGTCCCACTGGTAGGCAGTAGGACTTCCCTCTGCCACAACAAGGTCTGGATAGCTCTGAGCACAGAAAATAAAGTCCTGAGACAAGCAAGGCCTGGGATATGGACTGGCTAGAAAAGGTGGGAAATGAGCAAACAAGAGAGTATATTTTTTTTCTGTTGAAACAGGCTAAACAATGCAATAATACAGTAAATAAACACAGAAAAGTCTGACACAGTTGAGTTTGTAGTCCTAAACAGTAAATGCAATTAAAACTATACAAAATTAGCAATTTAAAACTTTTTAAATGAAGCAAGGCAAGTGCACAACTGAAAAACGATTTAGGTGGCAGTAATACAGCAGACTAAGTAGCTAGTCTACATATACAGAGAAGTCTATATATACAGAAATGCAGCTAAAACACACAAACCCTTCAGATGCAGTGCAAACTAGAGCACTTGAGTTGTAGCAATAGTAAGGCAATTACAGTTATAATAAATGCTCTAAAATATACACTATATTTCCAAAATGTTTGAGAAGCACAGTCAGAACATAAGGAAATTCAGGCAAACATTTTTTTTTTTTTTTTGAAAGGGAAAAAGGAGAAACAGAAGGCCTTATCAAATGTTCTCTCTGTATTAGGTCGAATGAGCTAATGACACTAGACTGGGAGGAGTGTCCCAGATCAGATCTACAGTAGGGGCGGGCAACTGCAAAGCCACCAAGTATAACACAAGACACCAACAAGGAGGGTGGGTGGGGACACTAAAGCTATTAGCTTACAAAGCACTAGAGAAAGCCACAAAATGAAAGTTTTTAAACGATAAAGATTTGTAAAGATACAGAATGCTTTAACTGCAAACAAATCAGTTACCCGTGCAAATTACAATAAAAGTGCTATATATAAATTGCTAGAAACAATAAACTGTATAAATAATCGAAAAAAAACAGGATACTTTTATATCAGCTAAGAGTTGGAGTCAACACCTCTCAGTGTGTATAGACAGAAACTCTCTCAAAGTTAGGGCTTAAATACCAGAAGAACAACTTTTTTTTTTTTTTTTTTTACAAAAACACAAAAGAACCAGTCCCCACTAGCCTGCAGCTATTAGCCTACAAAGCACTAGAGAAAGCCACAAAATGAAAGTTTTTAAACAGATAAAGATTTGTAAAGATACAGAATGCTTTAACTGCAAACAAATCAGTTACCCGTGCAGATTACAATAAAAGTGTTATGTCTTAGTCACGGTCTCAAACTGAAAGCAAAGAAATGCATCATCATTCCCTTTGGTAAAAACAAAACAATGTCCTTTCACACTATTAAATTAACAATACTCGATGTACCTACAAAGTGGTAAGAGATCTGGGATCACAAGTAGACTGCAACCTTAACTTTGACCACCATGTGTCTACTGTAGTAAAGAAGGCTTCTACTTAGCCCACTTGATTGGAAAATACATCACCACTAGAGCACAGGAGGTTATAACCACCTTATACTCATCTCTAACCAGGCCCATAATTGAGTATAATGCCCCTTTTGACGTTTACTGTACAAAGCATCTGCAGCAATTGTAGAGACCTCAGAGGTTTCTATCTAAGAAGATCAAGGAATTCCAGCACATGCCTTACAAAGACTGACTAAAGTACCTGTCACTATACTCAGTATCATATAGACTTCTCAGGGCAGACTTTTGCCAGGCTTACAGAGGAATCTTCGATCCAAACCTAATGAATTTACTGCACATTTGTAAATCAACCCGGACTAGAGCTACCCAATCTGGGGATGTAAATATGGCCTGCAATTGAAGAGGACATGCTGGAGAGACAGATGTGTCTCCCAGCAACTGCCACATCTTTGCAATAGGCTACCAATTCATATGAAGCAGAGCACCTCTATGACACTGTTCAAAAGGAACCTGGATGATTGGATGGGGCACCATAAATTCTTACTGGGGATAGAGCCACAACCCATCTGGACATGGGCAGTCATAACTAAATACAATCCTGGTATCGACTAGAGTATCTATGGTTTTACATTGGGATGAAATGGCTAAGCTTGAAATGACCTCCAAGTCAATAGCCTAGTAACCTTCTATGATCCTATGATCCTATAGTACATTAAAAAAATATCAAATTTCATTTTCCAGTGTACTACTCATAACCCTACTTTACATTCAGCTCAAAATTGTCTGAATAGTGATAGTATTATGGAAAGTTTTTTTTTTTAAGGTAATCTGCACCTTAGAGATAGTGGCAATTAGCACTAACCCTAATCCTACCCTTAATTCTTATGTGCAGCTTACCTTAAAAAAAAGCCCTTTCAGGGTGTGGCCATGATGGTGAGCAGTTAACAGCACTGTTTTTTTTTAGCTCTGCTTCATTTTAACATCTTTGACAGGATTTTTACTAAAAAAAATCAAATAGAATGTTTCAAAACTTGATAGATTTATAGTTGAACACCTGAAAGATTTACTACAAAAGTAACAATTTTGAAATTATTTTAATTGCTTTTTCTTGAAGAAAAAAACTAGAAAAAAATAATTGTTTCAGAATGAGTCACTTTAAGCCCAGTGTACAGACAACATTATCTAAAAAGACATACAGGCTATACTAAGTAACATCAGTGAGTTATCTATAAAGACAAATAAATTAGAAAGCAAAATGGACAATTTTACAGAGGAATGTAAAAACAAGCTGAAGTGTTCAGTGAATCTCTTAAACAATCATCATAAATCTTGTGTATAGAAGAGACAATGTCTGATTTTAATGGAAGATTATTTGAACATGAGAATAACACTGAATTTCTTCTGAAATAAAACAACTTATTCCAGGAAAAAAAAAACAGATAGCAGATCTAGAAGGAATAATATCAGGATTTACAGGATTCCTGAGAAAGAAGAGGGAGACAGTATAATTCATTTCCTTAATACCTGGCTGCCTAAAACTTTGAACCTGCCTGAAACTTTTTCCTTTGACATTCAAAGGGCACATAAGCCACTTTCTAACTCATCTTTAAGAAAAACCCCACCTTCACCAAGGTCAGTGATCGTAAGATTTTTCTCAAGTCAAGATAAGGATTTAGTCTTAAAAGCTTCATGGACTAATCATCCAGTTAAAATTAAAGAAAATACTAGAAGATTTGACAATGACTATTCAACATTAGTGATGTCAAGGAGAAAAGCATGTATGCCACTTGTCAAAAGCTTAAAGAAAAACAATATTAAAGCACAAATCTTGTTTCCAGCAAAAATAAGGATTCACCTTCCAGAAAGAAAGAAAAATTTTAACTCCTAGGAAGATGCAATGGACTTAACACAGAAAAATAAAATCCTAGAAAAAACAGAAGAAATGGACTGGAATCTAGCAACTTCTTTGAAGAGAAATGCAGCAAGAGATGGTTTGTTAATAAAAGACAAAAACAATAAAAACCGAATGACAAATGAAAATCAATGTATTTCGTGGTTATGAATTCTTATTCATTTAAATAAGTTCTTGAATACTTATGAAAAGGCGCTGAATATTACTTTTTACAAGGTCAATCATTTATTTCCCTCTTTCCCTACTTCAAATGGTTACTAGTTCCCTTTTTAAAATGTTAAAGTCTGATTCTTTTAGCTATATATGATATTAAAGCCATTTATTTCCATTTAGAGTTTAAAAGGTTAACCTATTTATTTTAGCCATTTCTGTGCATTTAAAGTGTTTTTTTGATTGTATCTGCTTTATTTTCTGGAAAAAAAAAACAAAACAAAAAAAATTTTCCCACCTTTCTAAGCTAGTTTAGTCCAGTTTTCAGGTTAGTAATGAATTCAGGGCTGTGTTACAAGTTTCTGTGTTTGCCCATACCTTACTTGGATAGAAGGACGTTTCTCTGTTCACTGTGAGAGAGGGAGCTTGAGCAGCCTATCTGTCCCTGGAGGAGTGGTTTCAGCCCAGTAATTAGTAGTTTATTGGCCATTTTGGACTAATTTCTATCTCTTTCATTTCCCTGCTATAAAACCCGCATTTGCACGATTTTGCACGCTGGGCAGCGCCGGTTAGCTAGGGTATAACGATTCCCGGCTCCACAAAGTCTACTCTTCAATTTTTCCCTTGGAACTAGACAAACTTTCAACTTAAGCACTCAAATCATTCAATTCTCATCCCTGCACTTGCCCAAAACTCATAGCAAGCACTAATAAACCCTAGCGCTAGACCCCCCCCTATACTGTAGAGAAGGACAAGGCTCTCTATTCGAACTTACCAGCCAATCAGTAAAACAGTTCACTGTACCTATCCATGCATGTCCAAAGGGCAGTTTCAGGTGTACTCTCCAGTCCAACTGGTGAATCTGGGCATTTTGAGGCAATGTTACAATTGCCTCATGTACACAGACAACCCTCTCCTCCTTCCACCAAACACTAATACATGCGAGAGATGCAATTATACAGCCAAACTGGAGGCTAAGCTCTCTCAACCCAAGAATGGACCAGGCAGTCAAGAGGAGAAGGGAATTACTTGCATCACATCACCAGTCTCACATAGACCTATGAAACCAGCACTGGCAAAAAACACACATTAATACACAAAAACATACTCGGAGGCTCTAAATAAAAATCTTCAAAAGCAACAGAGACCTCCAAAGCAGACATCCAAGCAACCTCCACCCCCCCCAACACAAACCATGAAACACATACTTCTCAGAAACCAGTGTGCCACACAATCACAGCCCTTAAGGCAAAATAACATACCCAACACACTAGTAATAGGTGACTCTATAGTCAGGCACACTGACGTCCCACTCACTAGGCTGAACAAGGAGAAGGTTACTGTTAGTTGCCTGTCAGGTGCCAGGATCCGCCACATAATACAAGCACTCAGGTCACTCCAGAACAAGTACAAATATGACTCTGTCATTGTCCATGTTGGTGTGAATGACCTGAGCCATACCTCCCTGGACTACATGAAAAGAGACATGGAGGAGCTCTCTGATCACATAGCCCAGGCTGGTATGACCCTGACCCTGAGTAGCATCCTGCCCTCACCAAGAATGATACCACGGTATAGAGAAAAAAGTATCAATTTCAACAATTGGCTAAGCTTCTGGTGTCATTCAAAGGGGATCCAGTGTCTGTCAGCCTGGGATGACATGCTTGACAAGCCACAATGTTTTGCTAGAGACAGCTTGCACCTGTCACCCTTAGGCTTTCGAATATTGGCCAAGGCTCTTGCCACCCCCATAGTGCTTATCTTAGGCAAGGCTCAAAAGACAAACCCACTGCCATAAATAGCACAAGTAACAAAAAACTGAGGGTAATGCTGCTCAATGCCAGAAGTCTAAACCTCAAAATGCATGCACTCAAGGCACTCCTCAGTATGGAGAAAAATCGATATATGTGCAGTAACAGAAACCTGGTTTAAGGCTGCAGAGAGCACCCCAGCACTACCAGGCTACACATCATACCATACATTTCGGCCACAAAACCTGGACCGAAATACAAAAGGCAAGGGAGTATCCATATTCATCAAGGATACCCACACCTCCAGGTTAGTGGCACAGCACGATGCTTCAGAGATCATCCACGTGCAACTAACAATGGGCAAAACTGCTATTCAAATTATAGCTTGCTACAGAAACCCACCATGTCCCAGGACCCCCACTCTGCATTCCTGGAAACCCTGGGAAACATAAAAGTCCTACCAAACACCCTGAAATTGGGTGATTTCAATTATCCAAACATTAACTGGGAAAACTACTCAGGTACAGACTCCCTGGCCCAACATTTCCTAGAATTTATAAACTCAAATGCCCTGGATCAACTGGTTAACACCCCTACCAGAGGTGACAACATATTGGACCTGGTCATCACCAACATGGGCGACCGGTGTTCCACACCGGAGGTCAACCCCTCGCTGGTTAGATCTGACCATAAACTAATCACTCTGGATATCCACATTCCACCACCACCCCTGGTCAAAGAAACCACCGTGAAAAACTTTTCAAAAGCAAACTTCACGTTACTTAAGACCGAGGTGGGAAGTTTCAAAGCCGCAAAGCTAAAGGATAATGCTGTCCAAGCTGCAAAATCCTTTACTAATGCACTCTACAGACACATACAAGAATGCATGGATCGTGCTATCCCAGACAAAACCAAGACTCACTCCTCCAAGAAAAGGAAACCAGTCTGGTGGACCGCTGCCATAAACAAGCTATACAATAGAAGGAGGAAACTAGTACAGAAAAGAGTAAAATCCCATGAAGGGAAGACATCCCTGATCAGTTTCAGCAAGAAACTACATTCCCTCATAAAATCATCCAAGCCTAGCTTCGAAAGAAAACTTGCCATGGACTCCAAAGATAACCACAAGGCATTCTTTACCTATGTCAAGAATCTAAGTGGCAATTCTCAGATCTGCTCGGAGTTAGTGCAGAATGGCACAAAATACACTGAACCGACCGATATAACCAACATCTTGGCAGACAGGTTCAGTGCAAACTTCACCCCCTCTAACCCCCAAAAGGGCCCATAAGTATACCAGAAGAATGTAGTGCCCCTGAAATCACAGACACTCAGGTTAAAACAACCCTCTCCAAAGCTAAAAACACAGCATCAATGGGACCGGACAGTGTCCCAGGCTGCGTCCTACATGAGCTCAAAGATGAACTAACCCCTCACCTAAACACACTGTTTAAACTAAGCGTCTCTACAGGCTACATGCCCACAGAGTGGCGCACAGCAACGGTTATTCCACTCCACAAAGGTGGAGCCACAACAGACCCCGGGAACTATCGCCCTATAAGCCTGACTAGCTTGGTCTGCAAAGCTACAGAGTGCATCATCCTGGATCTCATTAACAGAAACTTTATAAACCTCCAAACACTGGACCCAACCCAGTTCGGTTTTGTTAAGGGCAGATCATGCTTCCTAAACCTGGTGGACTTCTTTGAGACAGTTACCAAGGCTATAGACAAGGGAAAGGTGGTCCACACAGCCTACCTAGACCTCACAAAGGCCTTTGATACCATTCCCCACTCAGGTATTATAGACAAGCTCACCAGCCTGAACATAAACCTCTATCTCACGAGATGGGTTGCCAACTGACTCATGGACAGAACCCACATGGTAAGAGTTGCAGGAGCTAGGTCTGACTCTAAATCGGTTACAAGTGGCATTCCCCAGGGCTCAGTCCTAGGACCCCTCCTGTTCAGCATATACTTCTCAGAGGTACAGACAAGCACAGGAGGACTATGGCTCACCAAGCTCGCAGACGACTGCAAACTAGGGGCTATAATTGATTCTCTGGCTGACACAGACATCCTCCAAAAGGGTCTCACTGAGACAGATACCTGGTGTCAATACCTTGGTCTCAAGCTAAATGCCAAAAAGGGCATAGTCATCCCCTTTGGAAAAAACAAAGTACCCACAAACTACCACATAGGTGGTAGCCCCCTAAATACAGAAGACGTAATAAGGGATCTGGGGACCCAAGTAGATTGTAACCTCTCCTTTGATAATCACATTGCCAAAGTGGTTAGAAAATCCTTCTATGTGGCCCACCTAATCACAAAAGGGTTTGCATCCAGATCGAAAGAGGTCATTGGGCCACTCTACGCATCACTCATCAGACCCATCATAGAGTACAATGCCCCATGTGGGATGTACCTTACAAGACACCTGCAACAACTGGAAAGACCACAGAAGTTCCTCACCAAGAGGATCACTGGCCTCAAGCAGATGCCCTATGCAGCTCGACTGAAGAAACTCCAGCTGTACTCGGTTGCATACGGCTTACTCAGAGGTGATCTCTGCCTGACAAGGCCATGTCCAACCCAGAATTGATGGACATGCTCCACCTAAAGAAAACCATATCCCCTCAAGCCACATGCTCCAGGGATCTAAACCTCACCACAACAATAAATAGGACGTGCTGGAGGGATAGATTCCTGTCCCAGAGACTTCCCATGCTCTGGAACAAGATTCCAATCGACATTAGGCAGAGCGTCTCGCTAACCCTCTTCAAGAGAAACCTTGACGAGTGGATGGGAAACAGAAAGTTTACCCTAGGGATCAATTCAGTGGCTCTGCTGGACAGAGGCACAGGGAACTAATCTAAGGGGGCAGCGAAAGCCAACACATTCTGGCTAGGCTTATAAATGCCTTCGGGCAGATAGGCTAGTACCTACCTACCTATGAACCTATGAACCTATTAAAAGTTATTCATTATTATGATGAAACTTATATTAGGTGACACAGTTTCCGATATCTTGGCATAGTTAAATAATGCACATTTAAATAAAATAGACAATGCAACAAACGGCACTAAAGAAGCATGTTAAGTTACATTCTGGGTTCTTAAAATGGTCCAGTAGTGTGCTACTGATAGTATACTTGACATGCAATAGCATCCATGAAAGATCTGCTATGTTATAAACAAAGTATAAAAAATATAGCTTCTTACATACTGTATATAAAAGTTACTACTGGAATGATATCAAATGATTAGAGTAACATTCACACTTTTACCTGGAACACACGTAACTATCATTCTTTTAATGTAAGTCTATATGCTATGTCTCTTTTAAAAAATGACAGACTGCTTTATTTTGTACATTTCATAGAAATAGTGCTTACTGAATCATTACTGAATCATTAAATGCTACTTCTTTGAGTTGAATGGCTTTTTAGTGAGTGGGATACTTTGAGATTTATTTTGTTGTTTTTTTTTTTTTTTTGGTGGCTTGGAGGGGTTTGAGACTGAAGTGTGGTGTGCAGGTGGCTTGGATTCACTTGCGAGCATTTTTGTGTGAATTGTAACTGATGGACTGTTCATTTTCAAGCCCTTATCATGAAAACAATATTTGCTGCATATTTGTTTAAACTGTGTAACTGTTTTTTAGGCTTAGTGAATTCAGTCCTTACCTCTGTTCTGCTGTATCCCACCCACCTGCCTAACTGTTGTTGGGGTGTTAAAGCTTAGTGGCTTTTGAGTTGCCCACCTCTAATATAAATTTGATATTGGACAATCCCCCAGTCCCATTACATCAGCTAATTCTACTGTGTATAGTGAGATAAGTTGTGAAGGCCCAACCTTTAGCTTCTTAACCTTGAATTATCTTCTGTCTCCTCATTTCCACTAACAAAAAAAAATAGTGTGCCTCTTTCGACTTCATTTTGCTTCCTGTGCTTAGGAGTTCAACTTCATTTAGTTTACAGCATTTGTTACTGCTTGTTGGTAGCCTTATTAAATTGATGACAGGATTCTACTCAATTGCTACTTTATTTGATCTGTTGTGATTGTGAGCTAATTTTTCACATTTGCACTGTTTTGAAGTAATTTACTGATTAACTGTATTTCATTACTGTTTTACTGTATGTCTTTGTTATTTACTGCAATTCATTAATTTTAACTGCATTTCATTACTGTTTAACTGTATGTTTCATACTGAGAGTTCCATTTTTGTCTGTTAAGGTTAATCTGTGCTTCTTTGTGAGTTTTACTGTGTTCTTAACTCTTAAATTGAGTGGCATAGTCTGGCTACAGGTTTGCTGCATCCAGAGCTGCAGCTGCACAGTTTGTAACCCTTTTTGAGGTATTCCAGCTATACATTTTCCCTTAGTAGTATTTGTGTAATCACCTAGTAGTACTACTCTAAGACCTTCCATCCTTTACTCTCTTAGCTCTATCTGGCCTCTCTCCTTCAGTTTCTGACAACTATGGATGGATAATTTCCTACATTTTCTCCTGCCACTCTGGTTGATATGGGCATCCTGAGACAGTGTAGCATGTACATGGACAACCAACTACTACTACCATCTAAGAACACAATTTGTGAGAGATGCAATTACATTAAGAACATAGAGTCATTACTCTCTCCCTCACAAGCCAGTATATCTGGCACTGAGAAGATTTTCAACACAAACACCACACCTCAAGCACCACCCACACCTACACAACACACACCCACATATGTGGCAGTCCTCAACAAAAACATACCCAAACAAAAGAAACCTCTAAGTCAAAAACACGTGAACTCCACTGCCCACCGCACAACACACCACACATAGTCCACACACTTGTGTCTCACAGCCACTAAGGCCTAAACATAACCCAACCTATTAGTCATAGGAGACTCGATTGTGAGGCACACAGATGTACCCCTCACAAGGGTGGATAAGGAGAAAGGCACGGTTAGTTGTTTGTCAGATGCCATAATCTGCTATACCACCCATGCACTCAAGTCTCTCAACAGGTACTGTTATGACTCTGTCATAGTCCATGTTGGCATGAATGTACCTCCCTGGACTAGGATCAAGCTCGGTGAATAAGTGTTCGAGGCAGGTATGTTCCTATCCATAAGCAGCATTCTACCTTCATGCAGAATGATGTCTCAATACAAACAGAAAATGATTGACTTTAACAATTGGCTTAGTTTCTGTTGTCATTCCAAGGGGATCCATTACCTGACAGCTTGGGATGACATGATTGACAAACCACGATGCTTTGCCAGAGGTGGCCTGCATCTGTCTCCCTTGGGCTTCAGGCTGCTGGCAAAGGCTCTTGCCTCCCACATAATGCCTTTTTTAGGCAATGCCATGAGGTCAAAACTACCAACATGAAAATTTCATCGCAATGAAAATAAAAGGTCGTGCTGGTAAATGCTAGGAGTCTAAATATGAAACTGCACTCATTCCAAGCATTCTTAACCCTGGAAGGTGCTGAAATTTGTGCAGTCACAGAAACCTTGTTCAAAGCTGTGGAAAGCACCCCAGCCATACCATCCTATTATACATTCAGACCCCAAACCGTGGGCAGCAAAGCAAAAGGAGGTGGATTTGCAATACATATAAAAGACATACACACCTCCTGGCTGGTCAAACAGTATGACACACAGAAGACACTCCAGGTGCAGTTAATTAGCAAGAACCATATTCAAACCTTAGCTAGCTACAGGCCCCCAACTTTGACTCAAGATTTCCACTCCACCTATCTGGCCCTGTTAGAATCTATCAAAATTCAATCCCTTTATCCTGATCCTGGGTGACTTTAACTATCCAACCATGGATTGGAAGAACCACTCATGCCAAAACACAAATGCCCAGAGATTCCTTGATTTTGTCAATGTAAATGTCTTGGACCACCCCCCACAACAGATGAAAATATTTTGGACTTGGTACTAACCAACATATGTAACCACTGTAGCAACTCTGCAGTGTCATCCTTGGTAAGATCCGACCACATAGCGGTCACTTTCAAAATCATCATCTCCCCCAACACTCTCCAAAGCTATGGTCAAACAAAAAAACTTCTCCAAAGCTGATTACAACCTCCTCAAGGAAGGGCTGAACAGCTTCACAGACCCCTCCTCCTCCATAGGAACTGGCATATATGTCCAAACCCAAAGCAAAGTACTATATGAGCATTTATATAGCTGCATGGAATCAGGAATAACCGACAGGACTAAATCATCCTTCTCAAGAAAGTGTATTCCTGTCTGGTAGACATCTGTGATAAATAAACTCTATAATAAAAGGAAAAAAAATTGCTATCCAGGACCAGGAAGGAGCAGGTGCCTAATTCAAAGCAATCTCTCCGTAGCCTGAACAAGCAAATAAGAGCAGTAGTGAAATCCTCCAAAGCAAACTTCAAGTCCAAACTGGCCACATCTACTCAAGACAATCATAAGGCCTTCTTCACATATGTCCACAATCTCAAAGAAAGCATCCAGATCTGCTCAGAACTGGAGGTCAAGGACACCAGATACACAAACATATAGCCAACCTGCTGGCAGACAGGTTCAGTGAAATCTTCACACCTCTGTCCCCCCATCAATAAATCAGGACACCCCCAGCCCCTGCCCCCTCACCTTTTCTCTAGGGAGCAAATCATCACTGCCCTCACAAAAAATACAGCCTCCATGGGACCTGATAACAACCCAGGCTGCATCCTACATGAACTCAGGCAGGACCTTGCAGCATCATAAGGCATCCTATTCAACCAAAGTCTGAGTACTGGCTTCATCCCAGCCAAGGGCAGCCACTGTTATCCCTTTGCACAAAGGTGGAGCATCCAACAATCCAAGAAATTATAGACCTATCAGCCTAACTAGCCAGATCTGCAAGGCCATGGAGTGGATTATCATGGACCTCATTAACAAGGGCATTGGCAACCTCCAAACACTTGATCCCACACAGTTTGGTTTTGTCAAGGGGAGGTCATGCCTGTTAAATTTGGTCAACTTCTTTGAGACAGTCACCAAAGCCATAGACGAGGGAAAGATAGTGCAAACTGCCTACCTTGACCTGGCCAAAGCCTTCAATACTATTCTCCACTTGGGTGTGCTAGATAAACTCTCTCAACTAGGCATCAATCTGTATGTTACCAGATGGGTAGCAAACTGGCTCACTGACAGAACCCACCTAGTCAAAATAAGGGAAGCCACCTCAAGCAGTAGACCCGTAATAAGCTGTGAACCCCAGGGATCAGTCTTGGGGCCTCTGTTGTTTGGGATATACTGTTCTGAGGTGCAGGCCAAAACCAGTGGGCTATGGCTGACCAAGTTTTCAGACAACTGTAAGCTGGGTGCTGTTATCAATTCCCCTAGTGATGTGGAAATCCTCCAAGAGGGTTTCACCCAAACAAATGAGTGGTGTCAGAAACATGGCCTTAAACTGAATGGCAAAAAATGCATCATTATCCCCCTTGAGGAGAGTAATGTCCCCCACAAATGATCACATTAATAACAAGATCCTAAGCACGCAATCAGTAGTGAGGGACTTGGGCACCCAGGTTGATAGCAAACTGACGTTTGACCACCATATTGCCTCCATTGTATGGAAAGCTTTCTACCTGGCCCACCTCATTAGTAAGGGGATCTCATCCAGAGACAAGGTGGTCATAACATCCCTGTATTCTTCCCTTATAAGACCCATTATTGAGTACAATGCACCTTTCGGCATGTACCTTACAAAGCACATGCAGCAGCTGGAGAGACCAGAGAGGTTCCTCACCAGGAGAATCCAGGGCCTAAAGCATCTACTCTACATAGATAGGCTAAAGGCCTTGTTCCTCTACTCAGTCTCATATAGACTCCACAGAGGTGACCTCTTTCTAACATGCAAAGCAATCTCAGACCCCATTTTGATGGGACTGCTGCATATCCACAAGTCAGGCTCCACTCATTTAACCCACATGCGTGACCTAAACCTGGTCTATCACCTCAATAGGATTTGTTGGCAGGACAGATTTGTGTCCCAGAGACTTCCCTTTTGTGGAACAGACTCCATCTCCATGTCAAGCAGAGTATCTCTTTTTAATTACAACCTAGATAACTGGATGGGGAACAGAAAATACACTCCTGAGACTCCACCTGTTTCCCTGTTGGACAGGTGCATCAGATGCTGACTTGTTGGAACATGAGCTAAATTCTTGGCTAGACTTGTATGGGCCTCAGGGCCAATAGCCTAGTAACTTCCTATGATCCTATGATGTTATAAAAACCATCTTGAAACAACTTAGAGTCATGGACACTTTTGTGATGATGCGGGTGTTCTGAAAATTCTAAGAAATGTCCAGGTTACTTCTTCCTGTCTAAAAGTAAATAATCATAATATTTTGATACATATGCTAAGATGTCAATGAATACAAGTCAGATAATAAGCAAAGCACAGTGAATTACATTCTAAACCACAGTCAGTTATTAAATAGTTCTGAATGCCTGCAGCCTACCAAAAGGATAGTTTATATACTAGCCTACGGAATGACACGTCTGATAAAAAAATTAGGATTGTATTTCTCTGTTATTGTCTCTTTTTAATGATAACAAAACTTTGTATGTCAGAACAATTTATTATGGAAAGTTTGACTCTTAAAGTGGAAGATTTTTAGACATATGTTCAGATACTATTATTCACAGCATTTAAGGAAAAATAGGATGGAATCTAACAGTAGTACTATATTAATGATTTAATAATCAAATGTGTAAGTGGAAATATAAATGTTCTGTTATATAATACTCTACACTGGGATTATAGCTAAAATATAAAACCTAGTAATAGTATAAGATATAATTTACAAACAGAAATAGAAAGAGATCAGAATAAGTAAATATGTATACAGTTAAGGAATATAAATATGCCTACAAGGGTGAGAGGTTGCCATAGCCGTTAAGGTGTTCACCTTATAGGCACAAAGTGCAGGGTTTGATTCTCATGTGGGGTAATTGCCTGGGCCTGGAATGGTCTACAGTTAGCCTGGTACTAATTCATTAACTTATGATCCTATGAACAGCTTTATACATAGTAAATAGAATATAAAATCACCGACAGAATTAACAGAAATGCTTCACAAAGCACCGGGTAACCTCAGGACAATAAAGACCCATCGAAGTGCAATGGTTGTAGGCAGCTAAAAATGGTGAACTATTGGATATATTGAGAGCTTTCGTCCACTGAAACTTGGACTTCATCAGAATCTAAAATCAGTTATCTAAAACACATTTTTATATTCTACATCATCCAATAAGATGTGTTCTTGTTAATTAATTACCATCCTTCTAGAGCCTCTCTTAAAGAAACATACATAAAAAAGTGTGTGTGCTTCCATATAATAAAATTAAAAATAATAAAAATGCCTACGCATATTAAATATAAACATGCCATCAAATTCAACAATAGTCATTTTGAGCATTTCTCCCCGGGCCTCCGCTGAAAACAGGCTCTGTGGAACCTAGTCGGACATTCCCGGTCAACAAATGTTAAATAAATAAATTAAATAAATAAATAAAATAAAATAAATAGTCACTAAAAATACTAAGTGTAAATTATATCCTATAACCATATATAAACTGAAAATACATCTTGTAAAAAGGTGAATATGAGGTAACCATTAATAATTAAGTGTATGACTGTTTGAATACCTAATACTCAGACTGTCATCTTAATTCTAATAGTGGATTGATAGGAATATTGTCATTGATGCCTGAGGGGGTTGGGGGTGTTTAATAACATCTGCCATTTAACTTCCTTTTGCTCTAAAAGTTTAACATTACCTCTCCTGGGATTAACTGTTAAGCTTTCCTAAAATGACAAATTTGAACATAGTACAAGTGGAAATAGATGCCAGGTGTCTAAATAAGGCATAGTTGCTGTTTTGTTTTTTTATCTGGTTTGTGTGCTCATAAATTTTGTTCTTTAGGGCTCTGTCTGTTTTTCCAGTATAAAACCCTGAACATGAAATGCACTTAGCTAAGTAAACCAAGTGTTTTGAACTACAATTTCCTTTCTTAAAAACACTTTAGCCCTGTTAATATTGTCTAGAATTAAAAATTCATCTTCAAGGATACAGAAACACTGGTTACAACTTCCACATTTCTTAGTGCCTTCTTTTATTTGTCTCTTCATATGTTCAGCTGATGTCAAATTGTGTTCAAATTTATGCTTTAGATTAGCCCCCATTTTGAACATGAATTTTGGTTTATCCCCCAATAGTTTATACACCTTGCCATCACTTCTTAATAAGTTCCAATTCCTGACCATTATATTTTTAACATGTTCAGCTGAAGGATTGTTTTCTAACACTAGGGGTCTTGTAAAGTCATCATCACCTTGATTGTTATTAGGGGTTGCAAGACAACTCCTAATAGAGGGTTTATATTTGTTACCCCATTGGGTTTTCACATAATGGGTAATATCCTTGACCATTGTTAAGGAATAACCTCTATTTATAAACAATTATAAAATATAAAACCATCTGACCTATAAATTAATAAATATGAAAATAACAAATTACTTCCTCCCTATAGTGGACCAGGGAGATAATATGAGGTACAGAGAAAGATGATTGTAGACATTTTGATCAACTTAAAATAAAGATTCTGAACACCTGATTAACTTTTTTATTCATAGTAACTCACTGACAGGCTTTTTTAAGATGATACATACTAAAAACATAAGACAAATTAATATGAATCAGAAGCATGAACTAAGCGTTGTTAGTCTAATGGAGAGCTTGAGAGGTAGTTTGTTCTTCTTTTTCAACAAACTAGGAATATGTTATTCCATGGTGGAATGTTTTAGGGTTATGTCATTAGGTATTTTTTTTTATTGGTTTCAAAAGTTTTCTCCACAGATGAAGATTTCATACTGTTGTATATAAAGTATATAATAAGTTCTGTACATAAATGTGATTTCATTATACCTGTGTTTTTTCTCTCATATAAATGTTTGATTTTCAATACATATCTATTAATATTAATGGATTGAATAATCCAGTAAAGAGGGGGTGTCTGTTCAAATACTTGCAATTAAATAAAGCTCAAATACTATTTCTACAGCAAACTCATTTACTTAATAAAGATATAAATACACTTTCATTAAAGAATTGTTTGGTTTTAGCAGGCTTTGGCCTTTGGGATAAAAGAAGAGGCATCCTCATTTTATGGAAGAACTCACCAGTAATGCCTAATGTAAAAGATATCTATGTTGATAAAAATGGTATGTTAAGAATTGTTATAATCGAGTGGAACAGAAAACTATATACATTGGTGAGCTCTTATTGGATTTCAGGAGTTGGAGCTAAAGATGCAAAAAATTACTTACTCTCTAGCTTATTACATTAAAAGTGAAGTCATAATGACTGGTGATTTTAATTGTATTTTATCAGACAACGATTCCACTGCAGGTAGAAATCATATCTTTAGCCAAATACTTAATGAATTTTGCAAATCTAATCAATTTAAAGGATATATATGAACTAAGGAAAACAAACTCACTTCAATTTACCCATTATTCATATAAACAAGGAATGCAAACAAATATTGATAATTTTTTGTCTCAAACAATCTGCTATCACATATCAGAGAAATTTCAGTAGTTTCATGTCCAGTATCAGACCATAATGCTACAATCTTTGATATTAATTTAAAAACTGACAATTTAATATATCACAGGAGATTACCAGTGTATATTATTAAATTAAAAGGATTCATGGGGTGGTATGTTAAAGAGATCAAAAATTTCCTAGAAATAAACATGAATGTTGAAGTAACTGACATTGTCCAGTGGGAGTCACTAAAGACTTACTAAAATGGAAGAGTTACAACCTGGTGTATTAGTAAAACAAGAGAAACGGAGGAAGAATTGAATACACTATAGGCCAAAATAGACACACTAAAGTTAAATCTAAAACCAAATTACATTATCAGTCTGTCTGAACTCAAAAACTTAAATACAAAATATGTTAAAATTCTAAATCATAAAGTTTCAATAAACCTGGAAAAATTAAACTTCAGGCATATTTACTAAAACCTTTTAGCTTGCATAAACTTACTCTTAGATAAAAGAAAATGAATAAACTAAATCATATCAAAGAAATTATAACACATATAAATAATAAAAAGTAGACAGATATTAAAGGTATTCTTGAAGGCTTTAAAATATTTTATGAAAATATAAATAATACAAATAACCTAGATAATGATGATATAGGTGAAACTTTTCTAAGGGAAAATATAAATAATAAAATAACAAGTGAACAAATAAAAAAATGATAGACCATTCACTTCAACAGAAATAAAACAATCAAATAAAAAAGTAAAAAAATAATAAGGTGTTGGGCTTAGATGGTCTTATACCCAAACTATATAAAACACTACACTTGATCATGTTTCCTTTATAAACAGGAATAGCTAACCACACTTTTATATGATCTGAAGAAGGCATCTGCCGAAAGCGCTCATCGTTTGGACAATTTCATCTTTTCAGCTTTTTACGCTCCAGTGAAGTATATGTTTTTGTCAGCTTTGCTTACAAAGCAGCTATTAACTGTGCTATTAACTGTGCTTTAACAACTTGAAGCCTAAAGTTGTGAATGTCAGTCACTAGGCTAATTATTTCAGTGAAGTTTGCATTTTGTCAGTTTCTCTTTTTAAGCTTTCAATAAATTGAGTTTTAACAGCCTGAGGTTTGAAGCTGTGGATGACAACTGCTTGGATACTCAACAATTTTCAGTTCATCATATTCTAGTGAAGTTTACATCCTGTCAGCTTCACTTTTTAAGCGATTAATAAATTGTGTTTTAACAGTCTGAAGCCTGAAGTTGTGGACGACACCTAAGGTATTTTTTCTTTGTTCATTTGCCTACCCTCGGTGTCTTTAGTAGTGGTGAGGAGAATTTACTTCTAGTTTACAGAGTTGGGGTTAGGGCCAGAGTTAGGATTAGCACAAATAAGTAAGGTGATACAGGGATGATGCATAGTCCTACTCCCTTTGTAACAGATAACCTCATTTGACTCTATTCTTCTCATTGGCTTACTAAACGACATTACCTATGCCTGTTCTCCTATCCATTAGGCAGTTTCTAAGTGAAACCATCATATTGATGATAAGTTGTTTTATAAGGCTTCACACATATTCTTACCACTGGAAAAGAAGATGAACTGTTTCTCTCTCTCTCCCTCTATATATATATATATATATATATATATATATATATATATATATATATATATAGACTGCAATGCAGTTATTTTATTAAATAATGATGTATTAATTTACTGTAACAAAAATTGTTTACATCTCTACAATGTTATAAATTATAAATGTGTGTTTATATGCATATACATACATATATGTATATATATATATATATATATATATATATATATATATATATAAATTATATATGTGTGTGTGTGTCTGTATATATAATATATATATATATATATATATATATATATATATATATATATATATATATATATATATATATATATACATATATATATATATATATATATATATATATATATATATATATACGTATATATGTATATATATATATATATATATATATATATATATATGGTTACCTATTAAAACATCTATTCTTCATAACATCTAAACTCAAAACATCAAGACCATAACATCTAAACTTCAAAACATCTAAAACTCATAACATTGAATCTCAAAACATTGAAAACTACAAAGCAACTATAAATAACATCCCACAGAGTTTTTACTCTGCCCCCCCACCCCACCCCATAAATTAAATATACCAACTCCAAGGTCGTAATACAGTGGGGGAAAAAGTTAATTTCCTAACCCCAATATAGTGCGACCCTGGAGTTGGTTTATTCAATTTATAGGGGTAGGGAGGTGGAGCCCCACTCTTGGGGGTACAGGGGGCTTGCCCCCTCCATAAATGTAGCAAACAGTGTGTGGGATGGTATTTATAGTTGCTTTGTAGTTTTCAATGTTTTGAGATTCATTGTTATGAGTTTTAGATGTTTTGAAGTTTAGATGTTATGGTCTTGATGTTTTGAGTTTAGATGTTATGAAGAGTAGATGTTTTGATAGGTAACTATATATATATATATATATATATATATATATATATATATATATATATATATATATACATACACACACATATATATATATATATATATATATATATATATATATATATATATATATACATATACACACACACACACACACACACACACACACACACACACACACACACATATATATATATATATATATACATATATGTATATAAACACACATGTATAATTTATAACATTGTAGAGATGTAAACAATTTTTGTTACAGTGAATTAATACATCATTATTTAATAAAATATATTATAATAATAACAACCATTTTCACAGGGAGTTTCATCCACAGAGTGGGGGAGGGGGGTTCAACAACACGAACAAGAGCTGGTAACCCCCGCACCTCCAGTAACCAAAAGTTACCAAGGGGACAACTATGAAGTAAGAAGTAGATCTGGTTTTCACATTTTTAATTACAGCAACACACCAGTGATGGAAACTTTTTTTAGTTTATTCTCCAAGGGCTTTAAATATGTGCCTAACCGAACCAGCAATACAGCCCGGGTTATTATGGACCTCAAAATTTTCATTAGGAAAATCAATTTGGAGAATTTATTTGGAACTGACCCCAATTATGGGGACAGATTTACACCTAGTAGGTCCAGTATTTTTAACCCTCCCATACACCCTCAGCTGAAAAATTTGGAATTAAGATTAGAGAAACAAATCAGAGATAGATTAAGATATAGGCATTTTACACCTAACCTAGATGAGTCTGAGCAAGCTTTATTCATCCATCTTAGTAAAAATCCTAACATTCGAGCCATGGAGCCAGACAAGGGGGGCGGTATTGTCCTCATGGACAAGATTGTGTATGAGGATAAAATGAATTCCATTTTACAGGATGAAACTCGATACAGTCAAGTATCAATTAATGAGATCAACATATCATATAAAAAAAACTGACATGGCTATCAAAGACCTATTCGACCAAGGGGTCATTGATTATAACATCTATCTATATTTGGAGAATAAGACCCCTAGGGTACCCTCTATATTTGGGGTACCCAAAATACACAAGGATATAACAAACCCCCCCTTAGACCCATTGTGGCCTCTCAGGACTCCAAGATTTCCCCCTTATCCAAGTTTTTGGACTGGAAATTAAAGCAACTATGGGGTAAGGATAGGCATCTATTAAAGGATTCATGGGAATTTCTGGGCAAAATAACCCTTGAACTAAATGTTCCCAAATTATTATTTCTCACTATTGATGTAGTCGACCTTTTTTCCATCATACCCCATGAAACAGGTTTAGCCTGGTTGGAAGAAGCACTTAGAAGTATCCCTGGGGTTAGTGACAATGAAATATTCCTTAGTATAGAACTAGCGGATCTTATTCTACATAACAATTTTTTAATATTTTTTCTGGGGAATACTTTAAACAAGTAACTGGAGTTACCATGGGGGCTAACTGTGCCCCCACTTATGCAGATATTGTCCTTTCTGTATGGGAGAAAAAATATATTTTCAATAGTGAATTTTGCAAATATTGGAACCTATGCACTAGATTTTTGGACGATATCTGCATTTTTTGGAGAGGTACCCAAGGGCAATTACATGACTTTATGAATTACCTAAATCAAAGTGCCAGTTTTTTGACTTTGACATACCAGGTTACAACACAACAAGTTAATTACTTGGATGTGTCCTTAAACGTTGATAAATCAGGCTTCAAATCTACTACCCATAGGAAACCTACCTTCTCTAACACCTACATTCAGTACACTAGTTCCCATCCTTTATATCAAAAGAAAGGGATAGTTAAGGGGCAGTTTGTTCGGGAATCCAGAATGACCTCTGATGAGAATGATTATATTCTGGAGTGCCAAAAATTAACTACCATGTTCCAGGAGAGAAGGTATCCAGAAGAATTTATTACCAAAATAAGCAATGAGGTGAAGGAAGGCAGGAATAATAAATACAAACCCATTTTAGGCACAGGAAATTTACATCTTTCCACAAACCCTAGTAACGTCCAAAATACATCAATAGGGTTCAATAGAGCCTTCATTACAGATTACAGTGTTAATGCTGGTATCATCAAAAATATAGTGGAAAAAGAATGGCAAAATTTCAGTGATTTTACTGACCTTCCTAACCTCAAAGGGAAACCAGTGAAAACTGTTTTTCGAAAGGGTAGTAATATCAAAAGTCTATTAGAACAAGGAGGTTGTGTTTATGCATTTTCCAATCAACACAGGGGCACATTCAAGTGTGGGGCCTGTTCACAATGTTATAGCATTTCCCATACTGACAAAGTATTTATTTCAGCTAGAAATTGATGGATTATAGCCTCCTCCTATTCCAATTGTAATACACAGGGGCTAGTACACATTGCTACGTGCCAGATGTGTAATGGGTTCTACGTCGGAAAAACTGAGAGACATCTAAGACGTAGAATATATAAACACATGTATGAAATTCATAAACAAAATTCAAAAAATGCTTTATCTAAGCATACCCTGGTGTGTAATCAAGCTAAGTTTTTGTTTTTTGTCTTGGAAACTTTGCCTAGGGAAGCCAGGGGTGGCCCTTGGGAAACAAAATTGGAGTATCGAGAGCCCTATTGGCAAATAATATTGGAAGCCAACAGGATACCAGGATTAAATGACAATATAGATATTGTACCACTGCTCAAGTTAAGAGCAGCAAAGCTGTGAAGTCATATATATTATACATTATATAAGATGAAAATCTTTTAAATAGTGTACCAGTAAGGGCTATATAAATTATTTGTGCTCAAAGTATCAAGTTATATATTATTATTTTTATAATGTATATATTTTTATATAAGAATTTTTATTGTTTAGAACTTGATTGTAGAAAAAATTGTAAACAACATATTTATGTACAATAGAACTTGATGCTTCAAATACTGATTGTTAATTAATTCAGCCTTATTAATGTACCTTGTGACTAGTATTTAAACAGTCTTTGAACTAAAATTTGTGTTATCTGATCAAGTCAGAGTTTTTCTCCGATGAAAATGTTTTTAACAGGTCGTTACTGGCATTTATATTTTAATAAATTTATAGTGGTTGCGGTTTTGCCTCAAGACTGAATTCCTTGCAGATTTGTTTTGGTGTATTCAGTCAAGTCTCTACATTTTGCAGGTGTTTGTTTGATACATGGAGACTCGTGAGGCAGAAACCAAATCCACTCAGCAGCCAGACCACTCTTTGGGGTCTGAAGTTGAAGAATTTCGTAAGTTAGCAGGACAACTAACTCAACTTATTGATTTATTAACTCCATTGAGCCAAGGACTTATGGCGTTTGTCTCTAGCAACATTACTTCCAGGAGTCAGGAACGTAAACGGGATGAGGGTCCACCCTCCCGGCCAACTTTTGCATGGTACAGTCTGTGTACAAAATACCGGCATTTTGAGTAATTCAACTCACAATTTCAGCCAACACCAGCTATATTGAGTTCTTCTAGTGTTTCCAGGGATAATCCTCCATTGGAGGTTAGTTTACAAGAAACAGCACCTTCTGCGAGCTTTCAGGACTGGCTATATAGTAAACCCAATTTTGAACTTCCTGAATGGGTTTACACACCAACAGAAACAAATGAAACATATTCTCAAACTTTAGATGAACTTTTGACTGTACTTTACAGGTATAAAAGTCTTAATCTGGACAATATGTACTTGAATGAATGTCTCAAAAAACATATTGTGCCTAAAGGCCTTAGGATATTTAAATATCCCAATAATGTTGAGCAAGGAAGTGAATTTCATACAGATCCTTTATGAGCCTTTGATAATTGTGGCTTGGAAATTGTTCAAGCCATCATTAAAAATAATGAAAAAGAAATTTGTAAATTAAACGAAGCTATTGAGACCTGTAACAATAGAATTGTTAATGATTCGATGTTCACAGTTGAAAACGAAAAGAAAATATTATGATCTTAGAGTGCAGATAGACAGAAAATGTCAGGATATTATTGTTAGAAAATGCAAGAAATTAAATCGGGATAATTAAGGAATATAATGAAGGCAAGCAATACCCTGGGCATCCACCTTCCCACAGTACCTATCTGAGAGATGGCAGAAGATTTTCTGCTTCCAATCTCGGTAACTATGTGGAGGGTAACAATGTTAGTAGTGGTGGGAGGGAGAGAGAGAGGACGGTAGCGAAGAAAGCTACTAGCCTCTTCCTAGGCGTTCGGAAAGGATTCGTAACCAAAAGAATAATAGTAACAACCATTTTCACAGGGAGTTTCATCCATAGAGAGGGGGAGGGGGTTTCAACAACAGGAACAAGAACTGGTAACCCCCGCACCTCCAGTAACCAAAAGTTACCAAGGGGATAACTATGAAGTAACAAGTAGATCTGGTTTTCACATTTTTAATTACAGCAACACACCAGTGATGGAAACTTTTTTTAGTTTATTCTCCAAGGGCTTTAAATATGTGCCTAACCGAACCAGTAATACAGCCCGGGTTATTATGGACCTCAAAATTTTCATTAGGAAAATCAATTTGGAGAATTTATTTGGAACTGACCTCAATTATGGGGACAGATCTACACCTGGTAGGTCCAGTATTTTTAACCCTCCCATACACCCTCAGCTGAAAAATTTGGAATTAAGATTAGAGAAACAAATCAGAGATAGATTAAGATACAGGAAATTTACACCTAACCTAGATGAGTCTGAGCAAGCTTTATTCATCCATCTTGGTAAAAATCCTAACATTCGAGCCATGGAGCTATACAAGGGGGGAGGTATTGTCCTCATGGACAAGATTGTGTATGAGGATAAAATGAATTCCATTTTACAGGATGAAACTCGATACAGTCAAGTATCAATTAATGAGATCAACATTTCATATGAAAAATTGACATGGCTATCAAAGACCTATTCGATTATAACATCTGTCTATATTTGGAGAATAAGACCCCTAAGGTACCCTCTATATTTGGAGTACCCAAAATACACAAGGATATAACCCCCCCCCCCCTTAGACCCATTGTGGCCTCTCAGGACTCCAAGATTTCCCCCTTATCCAAGTTTTTGGACTGGAAATTAAAGCAACTATGGGGTAAGGATAGGCATCTATTAAAGGATTCATGGGAATTTCTGGGCAAAATAACCCTTGAACTAAATGTTCCCAACTTATTATTTCTCACTATTGATGTAGTCGACCTTTATTCCATCATACCCCACGAAACAGGTTTAGCCTGGTTGGAAGAAGCACTTAGAAGTATCCCTGGGGTTAGTAACAATGAAATATTCCTTAGTATAGAACTAGCAGATCTTATTCTACATAACAATTTTTTTATATTTTTCTGGGGAATACTTTAAACAAGTAACTGGAGTTGCCATGAGGGCTAACTGCGCCCCCACTTATGCAGATATTGTCCTTTCTGTATGGGAGAAAAAATATATTTTCAATAGTGAATTTTGCAAATATTGGAACCTATACACTAGATTTTTGGACGATATCTGCATTTTTTGACAGGTACCCAAGGGCAATTACATGACTTTATGAATTACCTAAATCAAAGTGCCAGTTTTTTGATTTTGACATACCAGGTTACAACAAAACAAGTTAATTACTTGGATGTGTCCTTAAATGTAGATAAAACAGGCTTCAAATCTACTATCCATAGGAAACCTACCTTCTCTAACACCTACATTCAGTACACTAGTTCCCATCCTTTATACCAAAAGAAAGGGATAGTTAAGGGGCAGTTTGTTCGGGAATCCCGAATGACCTCTGATGAGAATGATTATATTCTGGAGTGCCAAAAATTAACTACCATGTTCCAGAAGAGAAGGTATCCAGAATAGTTTATTATCAACATAAGCAATGAGGTGAAGGAAGGCAGGAATAATAAATACAAACTCATTTTAGGCACAGGAAATTTACATCTTTCCACAAACCCTAGTAACATCCAAAATACATCAGTAGGGTTCAATAGAGCCTTCATTACAGATTACAGTGTTAATGCTGGTATCATCAAAAATATAGTGGAAAAACAATGGGAAAATTTCAGTGATTTTACTGACCTTCCTAACCTCAAAGGGAAACCAGTGAAAACTGTTTTTTGAAAGGGTAGTAATATCAAAAGTCTATTAGAACAAGGAGGGTGTATTTAAGCATTTTCCGATCAACACAGGGGCACATTCAAGTGTGGGGCCTGTTCACAATGTTATAGCATTTCCCATGCTGACAAAGTATTTATTTCAGCTAGAAATAGATGGATTATAGCCTCCTTCTATTCCAGTTGTAATACACAGGGGCTAGTATACATTGCTATGTGCCAGATGTGTGATGGGTTCTACGTTGGAAAAACTGAGAGACATCTAAGACGTAGAATATATGAGCACATGTATGAAATTCAAAAACAAAATTCTAAAAATGCGTTATTTACGCATACCCTGGTGTGCAATCAAGTTAAGTTTTTGTTTTTTGTCTTGGAAACTTTGCCTAGGGAAGCCAGGGGTGGCCCTTGGAAAACAAAATTGGAGTATCGGGAGGCCTATTGGCAAATAATAATGGAAGCCAACACGACACCAGGATTAAACGACAATATAGATATTGTACCACTGCTCAAGTTAAGAGCAGCAAAACTGTGAAGTCATATATATTATACATTATATAAGATGAAAATCTTTTAAATAATGTACCAGTAAGGACTATATAAATTATTTGTGCTCAAAGTATCAAGTTATATATTATTTTTTTATAATGTATATATTTTTTATATAAGAATTTTTATTGTTTAGAACTTGATTGTAGAAAAAAGTGTAAACAACATATTTATGTACAATAGAACTTGGTGCTTTAAATACTGATTGTTAATTAATTCAGCCTTATTAATGTACCTTGTGACTAGTATTTAAACAGTCTTTGAACTAAAATTTGTGTTATCTGATGAAGTCAGGGTTTTTCGCCGACGAAAACGTTTTTAACAGGTCATTACTGGCGTTTATATTTTAATAAATTTATAGTGGTTGCGGTTTTGCCTCAAGACTGAATTCTTTGATGATTTGTTTTGGTGTATTCAGTCAAGTCTCTACATTTTGTGGTTGTTTGTTTAATACATGGAGTAATGGCATTTTGAGTAATTCATCTCAAAATTTCCAGCCAACGCCAGGTATATTGCGTTCTTCTAGTGTTTCCAGGGATAATCCTCCCTTGGTGGTTAATTTACAAGAAACAGCACCTTCTGCGAGCTTCCAGGACTGGCTATATAGTAAACCCAATTTTGAACTTCCTGAATGGGTTTACACACCAACAAAAACAAATGAAACATATTCTCAAACTGTAGATGAACTTCGGACTGTACTTTACAGGTATAAAAGTCTTAATCTGGACAATATGTACTTGAATGAGTGTCTCAAAAACATATTGTGCCTAAAGGCCTTAGGATATTTAAATATCCCAATAATGTTGAGCAAAGGAGTGAATTTCATACGGATCCTTTATGAGCCTTTGATAATTGTGGCTTTTTTTGGACAGGTACCCAAGGGCAATTACATGACTTTATGAATTACCTAAATCAAAGTACCAGTTTTTTGACTTTGACATACCAGGTTACAACACAACAAGTTAATTACTTGGATGTGTCCTTAAATGTAGATAAAACAGGCTTCAAACCTACTATCCATAGGAAACCTACCTTCTCTAACACCTACATTCAGTACACTAGTTCCCATCCTTTATATCAAAAGAAAGGGATAGTTAAGGGGCAGTTTGTTCGGGCATCCTGAATGACCTCTGATGAGAATGATTATATTCTGGAGTGCCAAAAATTAACTACCATGTTCCAGGAGAGAAGATATCCAGAAGAATTTATTACCAACATAAGCAATGAGGTGAAGGAAGGCAGGAATAATAAATACAAACCCATTTTAGGCATAGGAAATTTACATCTTTCCACAAACCCCAGTAATGTCCAAAATACATCAGTAGGGTTCAATAGAGCCTTCATTACAGATTACAGTGTTAATGCTGGTATCATCAAAAATATAGTGGAAAAAGAATGGGAAATTTTCAGTGATTTTACTGACCTTCCTAACCTCAAAGGGAAACCAGTGAAAACTGTTTTTCGAAAGGGTAGTAAAATCAAAAGTCTATTAGAACAAGGAGGGTGTATTTATGCATTTTCCAATCAACACAGGGGCACATTCAAGTGTGGGGCCTGCTCACAATGTTATAGCATTTCCCGTGCTGACAAAGTATTTATTTCAGCTAGAAATAGATGGATTATAGCCTCCTCCTATTCCAGTTGTAATACACAGGGGCTAGTATACATTGCTATGTGCCAGATGTGTGATGGGTTCTACATCAGAAAAACTGAGAGACATCTAAGACGTAGAATATATGAGCACATGTATGAAATTCAAAAACACAATTCTAAAAATGCTTTATTTAAGCATACCCTGGTGTGCAATCAAGCTAAGATTTTGTTTTTTGTCTTGGAAACTTTGCCTAGGGAAGCCAGGGGTGGCCCTTGGGAAACAAAATTGGAGTATCGGGAGGCCTATTGGCAAATAATAATGGAAGCCAACAGGACACCAGGATTAAATGACAATATAGATATTGTACCACTGCTCAAGTTAAGAGCAGCAAAACTGTGAAGTCATATATATTATACATTATATAAGATGAAAATCTTTTAAATAGTGTACCAGTAAGGGCTATATAAATTATTTGTGCTCAAAGTATCACGTTATATATTATTATTTTTATAATGTATATATTTTTTATATAAGAATTTTTTATTGTTTAGAACTTGATTGTAGAAAAAAAGTGTAAACAACATATTTATGTACAATAGAACTTGGTGCTTTAAATACTGATGGTTAATTAATTCAGCTTTATTAATGTACCTTGTGACTAGTATTTAAACAGTCTTTGAACTAAAATTTGTGTTACCTGATGAAGTCAGGGTTTTTCTCTGACGAAAACGTTTTTTAACAGGTCATTACTGGCATTTATATTTTAATAAATTTATAGTGGTTGCAGTTTTGCCTCAAGACTGAATTCTTTGGAGATTTGTTTTGGTATATTCAGACCAGTCTCTACATTTTGTGGTGCTTTGTAGTTTTCAATGTTTTGAGATTCAATGTTATGAGTTTTAGATGTTTTGAAGTTTAGATGTTATGGTCTTGATGTTTTGAGTTTAGATGTTATGAAGAGTAGATGTTTTTATAGGTAACCATATATAAATATATATATATATATATATATATATATATATATATATATATATACACACACACACACACACACACACACACACACACACACACACACACACACACACACAGATATATATATATATATAAATATACTTATGTATATGTATATAAACACACATTTATAATTTATAACATTGTAGAGATGTAAACAATTTTTGTTACAGTGAATTAATACATCATTATTTAATAAAATAACTACATTACAGTCTATACCATACTGTCACAAATGTATTTAGAACTCTTGTGTTTTGTCAACTTTTTTCATGGAATTGTGCAGTACATAAAAATGAGTAAGGACATGTGCCTTCATTGAGATATATGTAAAATTTCATGACTGAACTTCCTGAGTGTGTTGAATTACAATTGGGAGTACAAGTGTATTTCTGCTAAGTACTTTGAACAATGCACTTCTAATTTCTGCTAATAACATGCCAAAAGAGAAAAGTAAATCCAGATTTAAATGTGATAAGTAAGAGATAGCGTTATCACTCCATTCAAATTATTCAAAGATTAGTACAAAAGTTAGCTCTGACCCAGCTTAGTCATGCTAATGGCCTTTGAATAGATTTTATGCAATTATTAGCACTCACAGCACAACAAAACATGATTCCCAGTGCTAGTGAAATTTATGACTCAAAAGGAGTAAGCAGACCCAGTTATACTAAGCAAATCCAAATTGATCCCTGTTATAAGCTACCCACTCTGAACACCTTATATACTATATTTTAAAGGCATGAGGCTTAATTGATGGAGGGTTGATAATGGATGATCGCTGTCTCTCTCTCTCTCTCTCTCTAGATTCAACCAGTATCTGCCCCATGATATAATGATGAAGTCTTTACTATGACCCAGATGCCCAGGCCCATACATTGACTAATGGCTCAGGAGCTAGAATAACAGGGAAGAGGGGAGGGAAAGACCAGCTTCATGAGGGAGAGGGTTTTGTCCATTATAAAGACTCATCTCCTGTGATGGGGGTGTGTCATAGTTATTGGACATATCACCAGTAAAACTATTGCAGCTGGAAACGGGGATCAGAGCTAGGTGCATTATGTGTGGTGATATTTACCAAACATGCTGAAGATGTTGGGTGAGTTAGAGAAAATGGCTCCAGATGCAGTATGGTGAGAAAGGTATATTCCAGATGATGCAGGGATAAGCATTCTAGTGCAAATGAGCAAAAAAGTGACATTCAAAACTGTGGGCAGTATAGAGAAATCAAACTTCTGTCATACTGAATGAAAGCTCTGGAGAGGGTGAATGATAAATGAATATGCAGACTAGTAGAAAGTAAGATGGGAGTTTGGATTCAGATCATGATATAATACAACCAACCCAATGTTTGCAGTGACACACCCTAGGAAAACAATCCCATGAGAAAGAGTTAAAAGAGATTTTTTTTATGTATTCCTGGTACCCTAGTCTGTAGCACATCTCTTCACCCAAGTGAGAGATTTCTGACACTTTGACAAAGACTCTACAAAGATAGTCAGGTTGTCTACATAGGGAAAATGTGATTACCTTGAAGTCTGTAATAGCTATCACTAGAGCTAGACACATTGTAAATACCATTGGGGCAGTGGTCAGACCAAAGGCTAATGCAGCGAACTGATTAAGTGATCCAGATATAGAAAACTTTAAGTAATATCTAAAATTTGGAGCTATAGGAATATAAAGATAAACATCTTTTAAATCTAAGGTCACCAGAAAACTCAAATGAGGCATGAGAGGTAAAACATAGTGAAGGGATAACTTTTTGAACTCAGGCACTATCACAAACTAATTTAGAAAGGAAAGATCCAGAACTGATCTCCATTAATCTTGCTTCTTTTGCACCAGAAACATTCCTGAATAAAACTCTGCTCATGGCTGAGGAATAAGGACTGCTTCTGAATCAGCAGGTGCTGAATGACAGGAAGGAAAAGGGGAGTTTGATCTAGCAGATGAAGGGCATTCCTTGGAAAGGAGAGAGTGACTCCTACCTCCAACTGTAACTATGATGAATTACTTTCAAAGCCCATTTGCCTGAAACTATATGTTACCAAAGACAGAAATGGAGCTACAGAATTTCTGGAGGAATTAAAGGTTTGCCATGTTGTGAAGGGGATATTGTAGACAGTCACTGAAACTTATTTGACTGTGCTTTGTTCTGGGGGGATTCTTCCTTTCTTTTTGAAACCTGTCAGCCATTGCTTTTTAAAAGGATGCTTATCAGTAGCGTGCTGTGTTTGCATTAAACCCCTTGACAAACTTGGAGAAGGAAGGCTGAAAAAATCTGAGAAACTCCCTGCATCCACTTAGCTCTCTCACTACACTTTTTAAATAAATAAATAAATAATTCTCTCTCTCTCTCTCTCTCTCTCTCTCTCTCTCTCTCTCTCTCACACACACACTGTCTCTCTCTCTCTCTCTCTCACACACACACACACACACACACACACACACACACACACACACACACACACACACACACACACACACTGTCTGTCTTTCTCTCTCAGGGAGACTTCAAAGTTTCAGTTTTAACATCCCCAGGAAGGTTTTAAGGAGCCACCCAAGCAAACCTCCTCATAACAGTTCCTGTAGCAGCAGCCATGGAACCATGGAAGTGACACCAGCAGAATTTTAAACACATTTCAAACAGTTAATAACTACTTGAGACACATAAGTAATCGGGTTACACAAAGATAAGTCAGAAGTGGAAACAGATGCTATAATGATGGTCTTTATATCGATCTCTGCTGAAGTAGCCTAAGTTATATGGGTCATATTCTGCATAAGATATAAGAGCCAGGAAGCTTCCAAAGCTTCATGGAGACTTCCATACACCCAAACCATTAGTCAGCTTGAGCTGAGCTGGCTAAAAAGGCAGGTGTGGGTGACATCCCTTCACAGCTTTCTGTCACCAAGAAGAGCACTCCTTTGCAGGCTTTCAGGTATCGATGGTTGGCTAACACTGTTGCATTGCTGAACAGATAAATTCCCTTCGGGGGGGGGGGGGACTTCGACATTACTATTTTTTTTGTTTAAACTAAGTTTTTGTGAACAATCAACTATTTAAAGCTATGGAAGAATATTTTTATTGACTGTCACATTACTTTTATGTACTTTAGCACAGACACACTTTTTTACTTCTGAGGTAAAAATATGTTAAAAATTGTTGAAAACTACTTTTTCTGTGGAGAAACATTTTGGGGCTGGGGAAGATGTTTAAAGTCCTTTTTACCATGATGATTGTGGGAAAACAGTGGTTGTTTTGCAACTTTCCTGTTTTACTGACTAAGCTAAGCTTCCATGGGATACAAGCATCATTTTCAGCTGACCATGGAACAAATTAACAGTTGCTTGGTCAAACATTCTTACTGCCACAAACAGAAAAAGAAAAAGAAGAAGAAGAATACGTTAACTAAGCAGTCTCTGCCACCGCAGTAGGCAGATAAATTCCCTTAGTCTCAGGTAGGTGACTCAGTTGTGGCCAAAGATAGCTCCTCAGACCACTCATCTTTTTTCTCTGGGTTTCACTGGTGTTGTCCATGCATCCCCTATGGACTGGAAGTTAGCCATGTCCTCTGTGGCTGTTGGGTTCCCTTCACTGGGTAAGCGATAGCCACCTTCATTGGTTATGGGATGAAGGGGCAGTGAATGTGCCCTTACCTAACCAGAATGTTGTGTCCATCACTGGGGAAGCAGTTGTTGACAATACTAGGTCTGTTTGCATCACCTTTCCCATCAAAAAGAAACAAAAACTAAACATTTAACTTCTGTGCAGTTTCTCTGGACAGGAGTAATTTATTGGACTTGGATCAGGGTCTTGTACAAGCTATTGACCTTTGTTGTAAGGTGGTTTCTGGTAAAAATGAAAAGAGATTCTTCTATCCCTGAAAAGATTCAAGATGTTGAATATTTAAGGGAATGTGAAGGGACGTGTGCATTTCTTTCTCTTCAGGTTTCTGAATCAGATTTTGAGGTGAGTATAGAATCTGAATCTCCCTGTAAAGGATTCACTCTCTCTGAGACCATTTACAAAATGTGCCAGTGTTTTCAGTGGAGAACATTGAGGTTTCTCAGTCCCTTAGAAAATACTATGAAATGTTAAAACTGGAATTCCCAGAACCTCCTCTTATCCCCTAGTTCTGTCAGCACTGCAGGATGTATTTGTCAAAGGACGTGGATGTTGTTTGTGTTTCACTGTTGCAGTCATTACGTTTGGGTTATCTGCTTGCAGTTGCCCTCAGTCGGCCTGATTAACAAAGTCTTGGGTCCTGCGTCGGTTGCTGTCCCTTCTTTCAGGTCGTCAGGGGAATAAAACATGCAGCCGAAGCCATTACATCATTCTTTCTTGCCGTGTGGTGCCCGAAGCAGAAGCAGTTCGCAAGTGTCGGTCGGCAGACTCCTGAAATTTTCATTTTCGAGTTTCAGAACAGAAGTCTTCAATTAAAGCTAAGTACCCCATTGGGGAAACTTTTTCTTGCTCCTTACCGATGTCAGTAAAAGTTAATAATTGCATTACTCGTGGAAAGCAAATACCTCATAAAGATTTTCATTCAAACTGTATTCTTTGCCTAGGCCCTGACCACGACCTACCTTGCTGTCAGTTTTGTGCTTTAATTAATCAGTGCACTATCCATCATTGGTATAGTTTCACCTCTAAATATTTTGGTTCTCGGTGTAATTATCCAGAAATGTCGTCAGTTAGCCATCCGACTACCGGGATTCTGAAAAAATGCAAAGATAAAGACAGAGACAGGCCACCAAGGTCCAAAACTGCCGACGATGCTTCTCCTAAGCCATTCACCAGTTTGCCGGTATTCAGTGAGGTGCTTTTGCAGCCCTTGATACCCGCTACTTCTGATTCGCAGGCCTCTACTGAGACCCATTCGGAGTCCGGTATGCCGCGAGATGCGTCAACTATGGAACCTGCGGATGTCTCTACCTTGGATGGGTCTGGAGCCGCTGTGCAGGCACCTGCTTCTGAGGGTGTATTCAGGCCTACAGACTTGCATATTAAACCGAAGGCTCCTTCTTCATTTAGGCTGAAGTCTCGAACTATGCCTAAAAAACCGATGGCCAGGCTGCATGCTCAGGCCTCTTTGCATAAAAAGCAAATGATAAGAATTTCTGAAGATCTTATAACTCTAATCAGGGGAAGCCAACCTCCCTCTTCTAAGAGACCTAGGACTGAAATTGTTTATGAATCTTCTGACCAGGATTCTGATTTTTCTGATTCTTCTGATGATCTGGATTTTCCCTTATCTACTTATGAGGATTCTGATGCAGAGGACTCTATTCCCTCTGCTTCCCCTCCAGAAGATTTCTCTTTTGGTGAAACCTTACATACTCTAAGGGAACATTTCCACTGGGAAAGCCAGGATTTTTCTGATTCAAAAAAGAGGCTTTTGGATTTCTTACTCCTGCCTCAGCATGGGCCGTTAGCTATTCCCCAGGTAAGAGACATTGTTGATGATGCTTTTTCAGAGTCTAGTTTGGCCCCTGATTCTTTGCCTCCTGCTCCCAGAAAACCAGACAGATATTACAGGGTTCCTAATTCACACAAGTTCCTTTTTAAAAATCCTATTGCGGATCCAGAGACTATTTCACAGGGACCTAAGGGCATTAAGGCTTTTACTACTAAAAATCCTACCCCTTCTGATAGAGACTCTGGGGCGCTGGATAGATGATTCCTGACTGTGCGGAAAATAAAGAATTACAGGATTTAATGCATCCCGCTGAACAGGTTGGAAAACATACTTTGCAATGTGGATTTGATTCATTAGATGCCTCTTGCAGGGCTGCTGTTACTGTGGTCTGTGCTCAGAAGGCATGCTTGGCTTAAGGAGCAATCTTTGCCTGATCATGTTAAAGCTAAATTGTTGGATGCTCCCTTAAATCAGGACCGGTTGTTTGGCAACAAGGCTGAGGAAGTTCTTAAAAAGATGGAAGATAAAGCTAAATCTATGCAAACTGTTAAAGATTTCTTACAAGTTCAGACTCCTAGATTTAGTAGGCACTGGCCCTCTAAGAATTGGTCCTTTCCAGCCCCTTCTAAGTTTTCTCAAGCCAAACCCAGACACAGCAGAAATCCCAGGTTTCAGTCCCAGGGGACACACAAGACTAAGCAGTGGGGGGTTTCCGCACCTAAATCAGGAAGTAGTTAGACTCCCCCCTATGGAAAACTGTCTCAATGACTTGCTTTTAAAACTTCCAAGCACTTCCAACTGAATGCTCCTTTAGGCGGAAAGATTGGTCTACAGGCCAAAAACTCATTACACAGGACAAATAGGTTTTAAATATAGTGTCCCAAGGATACAGATTTCACTTCCTCACCTTACCAACACCAAGCGGGTGGCCAGATCTACCACCAAATCAGTGGGCAGAGGCCCAAAATCAAATACTCTCTCTCTTAAGCATGGGGGCTATTCAGTTGGTATCAGAATAGGAAAAGGGACAAGATTTCTATTCGAGACTTTTCCTGGTACCCAGAAAAGGTAATACATGGCATCCTATCCTGGACCTTTCTACTCTAAATACCTTTCTGGTGATTCCAAAATTCAAGATGCTGACTCTTCACCAGCTGCTTCCTATGCTAGGCAAAGATGCATGGTTGGCAATACTAGACTTAAAAGAAGCATACCTGCACATCCCTATCAGGGAGTCTTGCAGAAGATACCTACACTTCAAAGCAGGCTACATGCACTATCAGTTCTCTGCACTGCCCTTTGGCTTATCTACTGCCCCCAGGGTATTCACAAAGTGCCTAGATCCAGTCATTGCATTTTGCAGGCAAAGAAATATTCAAATATACCCATATCTGGACAATTGTCTAATTCAGGCAGAAAGCCAGGACATACTTTTGAATTGTCTGGCCTTTGTTCAAAGGGTACTGACTTGTCTGGGTTATACCATAAACGAAAAGAAATCACACCTAGTACCCTGTCAACAAATTATATTCCTGGGAGCAAGCTTGAATACAACTTCCCAGATGGCTTTCCTCATGCCAGAGAAACTGATTCATTTGACAACCTACTTCAAACAAGTGGCCACAAAAACCCAGTTATCTGCAAGGCAAATACTGCAAGCCTTGGGGTTCATGGCCTCCGGCATTCTTCTAATTCCATATGCAAGGCTGCATATAAGGAAACTGCAATGGTATCTCAAAAGCTTATGGTGTCAACATTCACAAGATCTAGAAGCAATGATTCCTATCATACTTTGCCTACACCTAGAGTTCCTTTGGTGGGCAGAGGCCTGCCGCCAAAACAGGGGACTACCATTCACACTACCCCCTGCCACCCAAACCTTAACAACAGACACATCAGACTATGCATGGGGGGCTCACCTGGCAGGGAAGTGCATTCAGGGCAAATGGAACCCAAGTCAAATGCACCTACACATAAATCAAAAGGAAATGTTAGCTGTACAGAATGCTCTGACAGCCTTCAAGGACCACATTCTTCCAGGACAACTAATGGTAAAGACGGACAACACTACGGTCATGTGGTACATAAACAAGCAGGGGACTACACACTCTTACCCCCCTCTGCAGACTAGCCATGGCATTATGGAACACAGCCTTCAGCTACCAAGTAAATCTATAAGCTCAATTTCTGCCAGGAAATCTAAATACACTGGCAGATGGACTAAGCAGAAACCTCATGGACCCACATGAGTGGAAACTGGAACCAAGGATTTTCAACATGTTGGCAAGCAAATGGGGGAGCCCAGATATAGACCTGTTTGCCTCCCCCCAGAACCATCAATTGGACAAATTTTGCACAAGGATTCCCCACAAACTAGCTTGGAAAGCAGATGCTCTATCCTTCAGCTGGAAAAACCTATCACTTTATGCCTTTCCTCCTTTGCCTCTGCTCTCCAAGGTACTACTAAAGATCAAACAGGACAAGCCAAGGATGATTTTAATTGCACCAGACTGGCCACGCCAACACTGGTACCCCCTTCTAGGTAGTGTGTCACGTTTGGCCCCATGGCACCTGCCACAGACTCCTTCCCTGTTGTCTCAGCAGGAGAACCAGATTCTGCACCCTCAGCTGCAAACCCTGAACCTAGCAGCCTGGCCAATTACCTTTACCACCCCTCAGTAAATCAGTGATGGATATCATCTTAGTGGCTAGGAGGTCTAGTACTAGAAAATCTTATGCTGCAAAATGGAAAAGATTTTGTACCTGGAACCAATCTTAAGGGATGAGAGCACCAGTGCCCAATTTACCTCAGATTCTACAATATTTGACTGAGATGCTTCATAAGGGCTTGTCCTTTTCCTCCATCAAAATTCATGCCTCAGCCATTTCAGCTCATTATAGCACAGAGCCTCCCCTCTTTTCTCACCCACTGCTCAAGCAGTTCCTCAGAAGGACCAAAAATTTAAGGCCACCCAGGAGAGCTCCAACTCCAGCCTAGAACCTTAACGTTGTCTTGCAGAAACTCACTCTTCCTCCTTTCGAGCCAGCTGTTACTGCACATTTAAAATCCCTTTCCTGGAAAACAGCTTTCCTTTTAGCAATCACTTCTGCAAGAAGTTTATCTGAATTACAGGCCCTCATGGCAGTGGAGCCTTTTATCATCTTTTATGCAGGCAGGGTGCCCCTCAGAACCAATCCCTCCTTCATGCCCAAGGTGGCATCTAGTGTGGCTCTTAATCAGTCCATTCATTTGCCTACCCTCTTTCCTAACCCACAGAACAAAGGAGAACAGATATTGCTCTCCTTAGATATGCACAGACAACTTAGATTCTACTTGGACAGGACTAAACCTCAAAAAAAATCTGAACAACTTCTGGTGGTATTTGCTGCAGGGACAGAGGGGAAAGCTATTTCAAAGAAAACCATTTCAAAATGGATAGGCCATTGCATTAATTTCTGCTATAAGCACCATGGAAAACCTATCCCACAGGGCATCAGACATCATTGAACCAGGGCTGCATCTACCTCTACAGCCTTTCTCAGGGGCGTTCCTACAAGGGACATCCTAGTAGTTGCTACCTGGAGTTCAGTACATACTTTCACTTAGCATTATCATTTGCCAACCTTCTCTAAATCCAGAGCTGGCTTTGCCACTGCAGTATTGCAGGGCCTTATAGCTGGTCCTAATTTTATTTAAATTCATCCTCCCAACCTTAGCTTTGGGAATCTACCCAAATGTAATGACAGCAACAGTGAAACACAAAGAACACAGTACAGTTGTGTACACTTACCATAAAAGTAGATGTTCAAGTGTATTCACTGTTGCAGTCCTGGTTACCCTCCTCCAGCCCCCTTTCTTCTTTTGGCTATACCTCTACTCTCACTTACTATGCTCAAAAGCTTTTTGGTGCATTTGCTTTTTTGTTAGAGGTATATCCTTGTATTATAGATTTAATTGCTTCCCATTAGGGGGGCACCTGACATTTGGGGCAAGAAAAACTGATGTAATGGTGTCGGCTGCATGTTTTATACCCCCTGACAACCTGACGTCATGGAAGAAGGGACAGCAACCGACGCAGGGCCCAAGACTTTGTTAATCAGGCCGACTGACGGCTACTGCAAGCAGATAACCCAAATTTAATGACTGCAACAGTGAATACACTCAAACATCTACATTTATGGTAAGTGTACAAAAGTGTACTTTTCCCTGACAGCCAACCTGCCTTCCCTAAGAAAGCAAACAGAATATACAAAGTTCCTCAGCCTTTTCCTTGGTCTTTCAAGTTTTTATATACTAATCCCAGACCTGACCCAGCAGCAATAGGTTTAGTTAATCCAGCTGCTGCCAAATATTTTGTTAATTCTAATCCTTCTCCTTCTGACAAGGGTGGTAAAACACTTTCTAAGTTTGGGGAAAAGTGTATGCTTCTGCAACTCTGATTTTCAGAACTTTGAATTGTTAGACTCGTATATTAAAGTTTATACTAACTAATTGTTATAGTCTGAGAAATGTTTCAGCTGCAGTTTCCTCTTGTGAGAAAAAAAATGCTCTGTGTAGTCTAGTTCATTCTGTTTCTCAGGTCACTAATCATTGTTTGAAGTGTGTTTATGACTCTATAGATACTGTTTCGAGGGCTGTTGCCATTGGTACTGTTTTGAGGAGGTTTGCCTGGCTGCATTCTCAGAACTACCCAATAGATGTCAAAAATGAAATTTTTAATTCTCCTTTGGACAGAGATTTAGTTTTTGGTCCATCTGCTGCAGAAGTTATAAAAAGTGTGTTGAGAGAGGTAAGCTGATTCAGGGAATCTCTCAGATTTTCCAACCCTCTTTCTCTAATTCTCCAAGGCATATTCTGCTCCCTCAGAAAATTTTGGCAAGAAACAAAACAACCTCAGCAGAATGCTGGAAAACGCACATTTAAAAAAAATGGCAGGGAGGTTCCAAAAAGAATCGCCACAATCAGCAAAGCAGAAGTAAAAAGCTGTTCTCTTTCCTCCTGTTCTATATCCCATGCTGTCTCAAGATGTAATAGAAGCAGTTCCCTCTGTCCCAGTTGGGAAGAGGATTTTACTCAATAATGTTTTTAGTGCCAAAGAAAGAAAATTTCTGGAGACTAATTCTGGACCTTTCCTTCCAGAATCAGTTTGTGCTAGTACCCAAGTGCAAAATGTTTACACTTCAAAAACCTATTACATTTTCTATCTTAACTGAGATTTTTAGCAACTTTAGATTTCAATGATGCACTTCATCACATGCCTATTAATCCAGATTTCAGCTGTTTCTTAAAGTTTTGTGTGTCTGGATGACACTATCAGATCTCTGCCTTGCCCTTTGGGTTATCCACTGCTCCAACAGAGTTCACAAAGTGTGTAGCTCCTGTAATAGCTCATTGCAGGCTACAGGGTATCCACATTTTTCCATATTTAGATGACTTGCTTATTGTTGAAGAGAGTTTTTCAAAGTGTCAGCATTCTCTTACTTGGGTAAGAGATCTCCTACACGCATTGAGATTCCAAGAGAATATTTTTGACTCCATCACATAGGATTTTGTTTCTCGGTTGCCTGTCAGATATCTCGGCTTTTTTTTTCCAAAGGAAAAAAAATAGATCTATATATTTAGATCTATTCCAGAACTTTTCCACTTAGACTTCTGTCATTAGGAAGTAACTAAAGTCTCTTTGGTCCCAGCAATGGCAGCCATTGCCTTTTCCAATTCTGGGATTTGTGAAAAGAGAAATCACTTGGTAGAGACATCACGTATCTCTGAATGTAGGTCTTCCCTTCTCCCTTCCTGCTCCAAAGCAATCAATCCCAACAGACTCCCTCGGACTTTGTCAGTGTCAAAGGGATTAAAAATGTAAGGTCTTCGGGACAACAGAGACAAACCAAAACACATAAACCTGAAAAACATGCCAGCTCTTATAAAGGCTCTCAACTGTTTGAATCATCTGTGGTTACCACTTCCCAAGACATCTTCAAGTAGTCACAAACAACACAACAATGAGTGAATACAAAAACAAGCAACTGGAGACCATATCTTATCTCTATGCAGACTAGCCATGTTAGTATGGGATATAGATTTATAACACAATCACACTCTATAGGCATGTCACATTCCATCATAGTGAAATTATGTGGCAGACAAGCAGAGCAGGACCAGGGCAAACCATCACAAATAGAAATTAGATCAGGGGGTCTTCCACAATTTCCTCCATCTGTGAAAATTCCTCAGGCAGTCCTTTTTTCCTCCTTCTAAACACTTGACATGAAAAATTCTGTTCCAGAGCTCATTGCAAGAAGGCCTGGAAGACAGATGCTTTTTCTTTACCTTGAATAGGAATGTTCCTGTATGTTTTTCCACCCTTTTCTCTGATACCAAGGGTATTTCTGAAGATTCAGAAGGAATTGAAAGATCATTATGGTGACTCCATTCTAACCCAGGAAGCAGTGGTTCTCCCTTCTTTTGGAAATGGTCACAGGCAATTACCACAAGCTTCCTCACAGACTGGATTTACTCTGGTGAGGGGATGCAGGTGAGAGTGCTTATCAGTCTGCAGACTATTACAAGACTAGCCAATATCCAAGGGTCAGAATCAAACGCCATACCTTGTACCTGTTGAGAATTCCTTGACAGTTGAGCATTCTAAAAATAACTGTTAAAGAAGAATGCACTTTTCTACCAAATCTATCAAAATCTTTTAGCCTTGTCAGAAGGGAAGGGATTGGTAGTGACCAGAAACATCTCATGCTTAAACATAACAGCAGCTGGGTTCACTAGGGAAATGACTGGTGGAACTGATCTGGGACTAGTACTTTTTTAGGTCCAGCAGGTTGGCTTGTCAGACAAGTTACAGACTGTAACAAATACATCCTTCAATGCAGAAAGAACATGAGGTATTGCTGTAGGTTCAGGAAAATCAATTTGCAATAAATCACAATACTTTCTCAGAGACAGTGGAATGTCATTATGTTTCCACTGAAACAACTGATTCGTTCTGGAAATAGTTTCAGAAGGAGATAATGTTTCAAAGGGACTGGTAGAAGCCACACTTAATTCAGAATCAAAATCAGCAATCTGAGAAGAAAGAAAAACAGATATGGTCCCTTCAAAATAATTTTGCAGTTCAAAATCTTGAATCTCTTCAGAAAATGAAGAATCCTTGAGCTAAGCCCAATAAATTACCAAAGTAACTGAGAGAAGAGAAGGCCTATGTTTGTTTCTGCTTCTTTTTTTTTTTAAACAAGAAACATCTTTACTAAATTGTCATCTAGGACAGAGGCCATGTTACATTTATATAAATGACAGTAAACCATAGCAATACAATCTCAGTTGCAAACATTATACATTCCAAACCATGCGACACAACTGTAGCTGCAAACATTATAAATCACTTTTAACATATCCAGTCATTGTTAATCAGTCATTGCATAGCTCATTCAAATCCTGCCTTCTTTTAAACCTCATTCCTCCACTGCATGCATTGAACCCACTGTTCCCATTTTTCCTATTTAATTTCCTCCTACCCTTTTCTAAAGATCCCAGTTGTTTAACTCTGTTACTATCTTCACTACTTCTAGCAAAGTTGGTTTAGACTTTGATTTTCATTTTCTAGTAATTACTTTTTTGATAGCCATCATAATTAGACTCAGTAAGGCCTTACTATGTCTAGGCAATTCCAAGTTTGTATTATAGCTCAAAAAATTATTTGCCTAGTCACTCCAACTTGATCACCCAGCATCACTACAGTGGACATTTTTAAAGCCTACCAACTCATTATACTCCCAAAAAACATATGTTCCCAGTTACCAATTTCTGTCCCATAACACCTCCAACATTTGCTGTCTACCTGAGGAAAAAATCTAAAATCTGCTTGGGGTATAAAAAGATCCAGGCAAAGATCCAAAATCTTCTAGATTTTGTTGCATATTTGGGAGACATACATATATCCCCCCATTGCTTCTTTGTGAATTGCTTATCTAATCTCTCTTTCCAGTCCTTCCTAATCTCCTCTGATCGATTCTTATATTCATCATGCAATATTTTATATGTGCTGCTAATTATTCTTTTCTTAATGGCAACTTCTGTTCTAGACTCTACTAAAAACTCTGCCAGTGCTGGTCTTTCAATTAGGACCCCCCTATTTCTTTCTCTTTGCCTATACTCTGATATCAAGCCTTGATATGGAAGGCAATCTTTATTCCTGCAGTCCAAATGAGTTCTTGGCATCTTCCCATTATATTACCTTTCCCTTTGTAGTTACTTGTTCCCAGTACCTTGGTTAATTGTCCAGTTTTCCTCCAGTACATTCCTATCCCTTCTTACCTATTGTCTGTATCCCTAACTGCAGTCATTCCTACTGGCAGAATCTCCATTCTCCACTCCTTTGTTGTCTTAATTCTTAGAAGACCTTCTGCTACTTTATGAATATAATATTCTGTATGATTATTGTTGCTCTCCTTAAAGGTCTGCATCCAAAATGCCAGTCTCTCCCTGTTACTTGAGCTTCCCCCATTTCATCATCATCACTTTCCAATTTGAATTATAGTTTTCTGCTTGTGCTATGTATAGGAGCCTTAACTGTATTGCTCTGAAATACCCCTCCAGGGCAGGTAATCCCAATATGCCCTGGTCTATTGGAAGAATAAGCTTATCCAACTTGACTCTTGCTATCTTCCCCTCCCAAATAAAATCATTCAGCTCTTTTTTAATTGCTAGCCACAACTTCTCCACTGGTTGATAAAAATATGCCAGACCAGTGTATAAGATGAAAGGAACTAAAACCATTTAACTGCTTGTATCTTACTATCAATATTCATATAACAGAGCTTCCATTTTCTCAGTTTTTGCATTATCTTTTGTTTAGTCTCTTCCCACATATCCTTAGCTGCCGCACCAGTATTGTTTTTAATCCATACTCCTAAATACTTTATTTTATCATGTCCCCATAAATATGGATATTGCTGTACCAATTCGTATGTGGGTATATAATTTGCTGCAATTGCTTTTGTTTTTGCTTCATTACAACACTGTAATGTATCTTTATGGTATTGTCAGGTATAAAATAATGTAATTTGCAAACAGAGCCAACTTTTCTTGACTAGCATATCAGTTATATCTGAGTCCCTTCATTTCTTTGCCAATGGTTCTAAATATAATATAAGGCAAATAACAAATTGGAGAGAGGACACCCCTGCTGGTTCCTCTGCTCAAGCAGAGATTATCAGAGAGGACCTCACCCACTTTCATTTTTGCCTCCGATCCTTCATATATCATCCTAATCAATCTAATTTTATCAGGGAAGGGAAATGCTTCAATTGCTGTGCTCATAAAATCTCAGCTTACTCTGTCAAATCCTTTCTCTGTATCAAGACCCACCAGCAAAGTGGTATTTTCTTACAATCTGTTTCCCTCTGGATCATCAATGTTCTGTTTATGTTATTAAATGTTTGCCTCCCTTCCACAAAACCACATCGATGCATATCTAGCAATTTTGGCATCACTTTTGCAATTCTTTTAGTCATTATAGACATAAATACTTCATAATCATGATTTAGTATGGAAATCGGCCTGCATGAAGCTGGATCTGATGGATCTTTACCCTCTTTAAGTATTACAGCTACCACTGCTTTCTTCTAGGATGCTGGTACTTCTCCTACTCTTAAAATACTGTTAAACAAAACCTTCCAGATCTTTAGCCATTTTCCTGCTAGCTTCTAAACATCCACAGGAATGCCATCTATTCCTGTAGGACCTTCCTGTAGATTGGTTACACATCACTATTTTTTCTCATCTCCTCCTATCTAAACTGTTAGTAATCGAGCTTCCTCTCCCTCTAGCCTGGGCATATTTAATTATTCCAGAAATGTTACAATTTGTACCTTTTCTTGATTTCCATATTTCTCTGCTTTATGCAGACTTTCATAGAATTTCCAAAATATTTTTAATACTTCTGGAGGATCCCTAGTTATCTTCCTTGTAATAGGCTCCCTAAGGTTGGTGACATCCCTTTCTACTTTCTGTTGTCTGAGTCGTTCTAAAAGTTTTTGTGTTCTAGAGTTATTATCAAAAAATGTTTACTTAACAGCAATCTTTCTAAACTCATGCATATTACCAAGGTAGTCCCTTATTTACTGTTAGGCATTCTATAGTTGCTCCTCTTCTTATTTTGTGAGATTTCCCCTATTTTGCAATACTTTAATATTTGTCAGCCCTCTAAATAATTCTTGTTACTTATTAACCATATCTCTCTTTCTTTTATTTCCACCCTATTTTAAAATTCCATTTTAATTTTATCCCACTCCCTAGCTATATTTTCAGAAGAAGTTTCTATCTTCTCTAACAGCTCCTGAATAATTTCCACTACATATTCCTTAAATTCCTCTCTTTTCAACATAGGAAGGAAAGCTCCAGTGTCTCATTTTTATTTCATTACCCTGTGTTTTTATTTTACTTATTACTGGTGCATGATCTGAATAGTTATCAGGTGTGTATCAAGAACTTTAATTAAATGCATATGTTCCTGTGCAATTTAAATTCTGTCTAGACCGGCCCCGTTTTTGTATATTGTGGAATAATATGTAAATTTGCTCTGAATTCCTAGTACTTAATTCAAATATTCTATGCCAAATACTTTCATAAATTTCATTAAAAGTCTATCCTCCTTTGTTATATTTTCCTTTCTGGGCCCCCAGACACATCTTCACTGTTGCAAATCAAATTCTAGACCCCAACTATAAGTAATATTCCTTCCTGAAAGCTGATTATTTCTTCCAGAATTTTCTTTAGCTCTACTATAGCAGTATTTGGTGGAAACACATACCAGTGTAATCCTCCTCCCTTGCCAGTAACCCCTTAGTATGACAAATCTACCATTATTGTCTTTTTTCCTCTTCTATTATTATTGAAGCTTCTCTTGCAATGAATATAAGTGCTCCTCTCTTCCTTTGCCCCAGATATTCTGCTGAATAACTATCCTGAAAACCTTTTCTTATCAAATTCACATATTCAGATCTTTCCAAGTGTGTCTCCTGTAGCATAGCTATTTCCCCTCTACATTTTTTAATATAGTTCAATACTCTTTAATTTTTGAATTTATCTGTGAGACCATTAACATTTTAAGACATTACAGAAAGAATCATATTCTTCAGGGATTATTATTCCCACCTTTTATGTATAACAGCTTTTTTTGTTAAGCGTCTAGTTCTAGATTTTGTGTTATATGCATGCACTGTTTGGCAGTTTAATGCTTTATACAACTGTTTCTTGTCATCAACATTTGAACCTTGTCACATACTGCAGAACTTTTTGTTTTATTGAAAACCCTCAGATAAAAATACACACATACCATAAAACCTACTAACTTAATACTAACACACAAAACTATGTACATCTTCAAATATTGAAGTTTTACCCCCTTAATAAGAACATAAGTTCCAAACTGACAGATATACACAGACTCGAGCTAAACAGAAATAAGGCTTATCCAAGCTAAGACACACGTTAAAGCCTGTGATTCTATTAAGTGCTGTCTGGTTTTGCCTTATTTTTTTAGCTCTCCCAGCTGGGAAACACTTGATTACTTTCAGAAAATATTTTGTCCAAGCCATTTTTGGTTATCCATCATCTGCTAGTAACATGAGAACCAGACACAGGACTGTTTACTAGAAAAAAGACCTTATAATATTCAATATTCTTTTGCACTTAGCTTTCTGTCAAAACTGTCTGTTACTCTCTCTCTCTCTCTCTCTCTCTATATATATATATATATATATATACATACATTGTGTGTGTGTGTGTGTGTGTGTGTGTGTGTGTGTGTGTGTGTGTGTGTGTGTGTGTATATATATATATATATACATGTATATAATACACACACACACATATATATATATATATATATATATATATATATATATATATATATATATATATATATACTATATAAAGCTAACACAGTCATTCCCCTATGCAAGAATGAGAAAAAGCACGCTACTTTTTCTTTTGTCATGGTCTTATAAGCACATCCCTCCCTTTTTTTTTTTTTACATTGCAGTGCCTACATTTCTTAAAACTAAACAAGTAGAAATAGACAGCTATACCGGTCTGGCTAGACAGAGAGGACTTCCCTGTTCCTTTTTTCAGAACTGCACAAGTGATTCTCCCTAGCCTGCCTGGGGTACTTCAACAGTCACAGAGGACACATCTAACCCCCATTTCATTACTGCTGTAGGGACTAAAAGATAGGGAGCCAAGGGAAAACACAAATTGTCTAAGAAACCAGAAATGGACACAGCAGAGTCTCCCATGTGATGTGTTTTAGATGTCTGCTGTGCTGGCAAACAATGCTTATTCATTTTCTTCCTTTTGTGGTTGGAAGAAGGAAGAACCAAGGAACTGGTAGATTGTTCCATGGTAAAGCCAAAAAATATGCCTGATCAGTTAGGAAGCCTGACATCCATAGTCAGTAAAGCAGGTAAGTAGGAAAAAAATCTAAATAACAAATCACAGTGAACAGCACTTTAAACACTTGCTCCAATCCCTAAAAGTAAAATAACACAACCTTCACCAAGAAAAAAAGTAGTTTTAAATTGGTTTTAACAACTATTTTCCAAAAAACTAAGTAGTAACTCTCCTGTTTAAACGTTACTAAAAGTCACATGGAAGGCTATAAAAAAAAAACACATTTTCCCAGCAAAAAAAATAATTTTACAGTAAAATTCCAGTTTTAGTCATAAAAATATTAAGTGGAAGATTTTGTTCTCCGAAGGGAACTTAAATTCCCAGCAAAAGAAAGCACTAGCCAACCATTGCTCCTCAAAATCCCACAGGCAGGAAAGGTCTGAAGGGTTTGGCAAACAAATTTCCTTTTTGTGCTTGAAATAACCTATCCCATTTGGTTATAGATTGGCCTCACCCATCCCATAGTCAATAAGAATGTATTGCCCCCTAATGAGAATACTGAGATCATACCATATATAATCTGAGGGGACCCACGCATAGGATAAAGCATTTAGGAGCTGCCTGTGTCCATTGGTAGTCCAGGGTGCAGTCTTGGGATAAATTTTACGTCTTATTTTTCTTCAGCTCAAGTTGAATAAATGGTTTGAACACATGAAATGTGTCATTGAAATTCTGGAAGCTGGACGGCTGTTATATCCTTTGCAGGATGTAACCCATGAATCTAAGACTATTGCAGCAGTGATCAATATGATAAACATCTAATGACGCATGTCAAATTAATGAAAGTCTTACATTATTAAACAACATTAAAAATACACCATAACGGCATAAATTACATTTAAAACTTTTAGTTAAAGCAAACTAGACTCCAAAAAGACTACAAAATAACAAACTGGACTCCAAAAAGACTACATAATAGATGATTAATCAAGTCAACTATTCATACTGGATATATTTCTGAACATTAACTAATTTATTATACAAACTGGGGGAACATATAACATGAAAATTTAATAAAGATGTTTTTTATTTTAAAACAAACTTGGATTCTTTGTAATAAACAGCTGGGTTGGGTTCACAATAAATCCTCCACTGATCTACATGCTATTCCTGAACTTTGGCAGTTAGAGATAATACCAATATCTCTGTGGTACAATTGGTTAGCGCAGTCAACTGTTTACTGAATGACTGGTAGTTCAAGTCCACCCAGGAACGATGCTTCTTCAGCTGCTTACTAGCTCAGTGCTGCTCTACACTGCCTACCAATACTGTGGTTACTGCATTGATCCTAGCCCAAGGAGTAGCATCTTATGGGTTGGGGGGTTGACCGGAACACTGACTTTCCACACTAGGTAAGGAACCACTTGGCCAACCTCACAAAAACAGTAAAACTGAAGCAAACTAAACCCACTCATGTGGAGGGCTTTGAGATCGCACTACCGAGGTGGTAAGGGGCAAAGTTTAACATAGTGGCCAAGGGGTTACTTACCTAGAGTGGAAAGTCAGTGTTCCGGGACATCTGTGTTATGGGCTTGTCAGCCTTTTTGTCTCTGCAGTATGAAAGTTGGGTAAGTGAATGGTCGGTCTACTGAAGTAGAACTATATATATATATATATATATATATATATATATATATATATATATATATATATATATATGTGTGTGTGTGTGTGTGTGTGTATATATATATATATATATATATATATATATATATATATATATATTGTTCCGGGACATCTGTGTTATGGGCTTGTCAGCCTTTTTGTCTCTGCAGTATGAAAGTTGGGTAAGTGAATGGTCGGTCTACTGAAGTAGAACTATATATATATATATATATATATATATATATATATATATATATATATATATATATATATATATATATATATATATATATATATATATATATATATATATATATATATATATATATATATATATGTATGTGTATATATATATATATATATATATATATATATATATATATATATATATATACAGACTATAATTTATATTTATATAATTTTGCTCTAAATGGGTAAATACAGAGCAACAAATCTGCTTGTCTTGATCTGGTCAAGGTTTTTGACATTATCCCCCTGCTGATATTATTAACGAATTAGACAAATTAATGTAAACCCATGTGTTGACTGCTAGATTGCAAATCAGCTATCCAACAAACCCAAGTAGTGAAAGTTGCTGGTATCCTCTCTGAACATAAAACTGCAACTAGCGAGGTACCACAGGGATCGGTTATAGGCCCTCTCCTGTTTGACATTTATTTTGTGGACATCCACACTAATATCTCTAATGTATGATCAACAGCCTGCTGATGATTGCAAGCTGGACACTGTTATCTGCTCACCTCTGTACTAAACAGCTCCAAAAATGTGCAGAATATGCATAAACTGGAGTACTGAAAAAGTCTCAAGCTAAATGCAAAAAACTGCACCATAGAAGCATTCAGAGAAAGAAGCTGTTCCCAACTCATAAATTATAAGTGGTACCCTTGAAACAGATATGGTCATAAGAGACCCAGTTACTCCCTGAACAACTCTCTTTCATTCAATCATGCTTCCACCATCAGGAAATTATAACAAATGGCCTAGCTAATTTCAAAGGGAATGTCTTCAAGAACCAAAAAAGTCCTCTTACAAGTGCAGTCTCACATTATCAGACGCATCATTGACTACAGTGTCCCTTTGGTATGTAAAAATCCAAGCATATTCCTTAGTTGGAAGGCCACTAATATTTTTAACATAAAAACAAAATTAAAGACTTTAAAAAATTCTTCAATTATTCCAATAGATTAGCTACTAGCTGCTTCGAAATGACATGAGTCTCACTTTTTGATTTTACAAAAGACCAAATCTTATTTGGCCTCCTAATTCTTCTCAAAACCAGTGGCTCTGCTTACATGCATACTAGGGGGTTTAAATTTACACCAGTGAATAAACAAGTCACTGGAAGGCTAACTCAACATATTCCTAGTCTATGAAATAAGTTACTACTACAGTAAGGCTTTGGCTACCCTTAAGGCTAGTCTTGATGATTAGATGGCTGAAGACAAAAAACAAAAACGAAAAAGACAAAAAGCAAAATCTCCACAGTTTATTGTAGACAATTAAGTGCTTTGATGCACAGGCAATGTGTAAGATTGGCTAAGATGGTTTCCATTGAAAGTTTGTTTAAAGAACAATGCGACAAAGGAGAGGTCACTATGAAGAATTTTTACAGGACATATTCACAGAAGTGGCAAGGAAAAGAGACTCAGGTAGTTTCATAGCTCTGTTAGGGACAGCCAAGACTGCTATCACCCTCAGTGCTGTTACTGATCAGCTTATTTTAGACGGGGATGAGTTCTTCTAAAGAGCTATGATTTTTACCATTTAACATACAGTTTTATACTATTCCAGATATCATCCAGAGAAACTGAAATTTATTTGAGATAGATCAAGTGTACATTAACATTGTAGGGGAGAGACCAAAGATGGTTTATATGAAAGATGTGAGTTTTAAGATGCTACTGGAAAAAAAAAAAACATATCACTCCTATGGCAAGGGGGGCATGTGAAAATGTGAGCATTGTGATCAATGTAGACACATTTTGGAAGGGCCCAGTTTTCAGATAGCAAATTTTGGAACTGTACAACTGACTCACAAGTATTATTGTTATAACAAGGGGTCATTTACATTGCCAAATGTCAGCTCTGTGATGGATTTGATATATGAAAGACCAAAAGAGCCCTTAAGTTGAGAATATACAAGCATTTATATGATAGTCAGAAAACAGATAATAAGAATGCATTGTTTAAACATATAAAAATCACCCTAACCACTATCTTAATTTTTTTGTTATTGAAAATGCTGATCTTGGACCCAGGGGCAGACCAGCTAATGATTTTTTAGAATTCAAAGAACTGAGGTGGCAGACTAGATGTAATGCCACCAAAGTCCCTGCGCTTAATGAATACGTTTCCATCAGTAGTATTTTAAAACTGAAATCTGCTTATGTTATGTAGGTTTTATTTTATAGGGCTGGTCTATGATGATTGTAATTAAAGTTTCTCACAAGTTTTAATATATTTATAGACTGAGGTTTATTGGGATTAAAGATCTGATTTGTAGATTTTATTATTTTTTTTAATGACATGTTTCTGCTGATGGCTGTGCAAACATATGTACATTTATTTTTCTTTTTTCTTCACTTTTGTTTGATTTAACTATTTAATTGATTAACTGAATATTTGTCATATGACTATATAGTATTCATGCTGATGAAGTCCTTGTTTACCTGGACAAAAGCGCTCAATTGTCTACAATAAAGTGCGGAGAGTTTGCTTTTCGGCTTTTCTGTTGTTATTTTTTTGGTTTACCAAGTCTGTTCCATTATTAGTTTGTTTATGGGTGAAGACAAATTTACAACAGGGTTATCATGTACATTCCTGTTTGGTTTATGAGTTGAGCACTATTAAGTGCATGTAAAGACCAGCAAGACCTTCTAAGTGTATGAGTCTACCTGAAGGTATATATGACTTGGCATCTTCTAGTCCCTGTGATTCCTTGTCTAGAATTGCTCCCATGTTCCTAAGGTCACTGGATTATGACTCATTAGTGATTAATAGCTTACAAATATATGATTAATACAGACTTTAACACAAATATATATTTATATATTTTAAGAATTGATCTTTATATTATATATATTTGTATGTTTTAAATGTTTTAAGGACTGCGTTATAAGTTTTGTGAACATTTTTAATAAGCATTTTCTTGGTTAAAAAAAGAAACTAAGTATATATGTGTGTGTGTGTGTGTGTGTGTGTGTGTGTGTGTGTGTGTGTGTGTGTGTGTGTGTGTGTGTGTTTATATATATATATATATATATATATATATATATATATATATATATATATATATATATATACATACACATACAGTAGGAAATGAAATAGCTTAAGTGTAAACAAACAGTGTAAGAAGGAGACAGAGAAGTCCTGCAAGATACAAGGATACTGAGGAAAAGAAAACCAGGAAATGATGCATGTTATTATCTCTGTATAAGCAGTTGGTAATACCATACTTGGACTCCTTGGTGTTGTTTTGGAGACCTCATTATCATAATACTATAAGAAGTACAGAGATTTTTCAGAGAAGGGCAGCAAAAGAGCTGCCAGGAACACAATAGGAGCCATATAAAGAGGGACTAAAACGATTTAAAGCTCATGTGTGAAGGTATATCTTAATGTTCTATTACCTCAGGGAGTTGCTGCCCCCACAGAGTACTAGTTCCATTATAAAAAATAAAAAGTGTGAGTAAAAATGTCTTTTTTATATAATTTAAAAAATATACTCATCTTAATGACATATTTCTTTTTATACATCTTGAAATAGTTATGCTATACTCCTGATTATTGACACTGTCTGGCGTTGCATTGCTACTTAATGCCTTGTAATAATCCTGTAACATTGCTGTTTAATGCTAATTTATAATGAAAATTGTATAATATGTTGGAGCTTTTCTCCCTGGGCCTCTGCTGAAAAGGGCTCTTCAGCTCAGTTGGACAATCCCGGTCAACAAATGTAAAATATAAATAAATAACAAATAAAATTTAATTTTCCCTCAAAGTTAGGGGTACTCCTTCAAGGTTACTGCATACATCCACATCATCATCCCTAGCATGGTGATAACTGGAGACTAGGCATGTGTGATAGTTGGTGCAGTCACTTATGGAAAAAAAGTAAATAAATTGATAAAAAAAAATTACAGAGTATATCTAGTAGTCTGCATGCAGATGACTAGTAAATAACTACTATATTCTGAAACCTTGATGTATAACCTACATTGTTCCACTCCTATACCATTCTTACAACATCACATACCACAGCATCCATTTCATTACCATTCAAGTCCATATTCCCTGAGTTGTGGTCACACAAAAAATCTTTCTCACGCCATAAGTCAGGTCTGTTTATAATGCAGTGAACTGGGTGTAGGTTTGTGACATACTTTTCTGCACACCTTCACTGTTTGTTTACAACACTGCTGTTTACTGGGGTGGACTTGGTGCAATAATTGTGGGTTGTCCTTGTATTTAATTTTATAATTGCTTCTGAAGTGAAACTGTTTACATTTGACTTCCTCAAGGTTATACAAGGTTATGCCTTGTGCATCCTGCTCAGGAATTGTGTCCCAAATCTTTAAGAAAAGTTTCTCTGTAGTTGTTCTAAAGGCTTTAAAACAGAAATCTCCCTGTGGAAGTGGGAACAGGTACACAAACTGACGGTCAGTGTCTCAAAACTGCATGTTTACTAATGATTGCAGGAAACTTAAATTAACAGTTAATCACCTAAAATCAAGTGTCAATGAAAAAACCAACAAAAATGTTTTACATAATTATTAGCAATACCAGGCTAGGTATAATAAATTACAGGATAATAAAGAGATGTTTTCTGAAGACGTATGTATACAGGAGTTATGGAAGTGATATTTGTGTCGTGTCTATTAGTACCAGTCACACCCTACTTCTGAAATTATCAATTTCTGTGTACTCTGCAGCTATGTCAGTTGGAAATTAGGTGTGTAAACTTAACAGACAAGTTCATTCCAACTGAATGCAGTACAGACTAATCAGGATGTTCTTACAGCAGCTTCTCCCCTAGTGATCAAGCAGAGCCTTTCCTAAAGAAACACCAAAAAATATTGACTTCCGGAATTCTCTGAAAGCCTGTTCGATTTCTTCTTATATAACTATTTGGTAGTCATAAAAATTAAGTTATCAAGAAGGGCTGAGGGATGAGAAATGTGAATGGAGAATAGGAGCTGCTTAGTAACTGCATCACAAATCACAAGCCAATACATCTCTTCCTCTATTTCCTCATGCTTCATATTGTCTTACAAAAATTGCTTTCGAAGTATGGCTTACTAAATAGCTTCGCCTATTAACTTACTTAGCAAACTCATTGTGCTTTTTGTGAGCTCCCTCTGTTGATTACAGTAAAACAAACAGAAGCTATATTTCTTACATATTTGATAGTTATCTTGATTTGATCTAAAATAAAAGTAACACCCATGGACCACAAACCAAGCAAATCTGAGCTGCGTGACACTTCAAAATAATTTGTATTTGTGGGGGGATGTATAATAGCATGAGAGGATGCTGTAGCAGAATTTACCACATGAGAAAAGAATAGAAGAAAACCATCCATCATTTATGTCAGAGGTAACTGAATGACATACAAATTTAATGAAGTTATGATCTTTTCAGGACAATGTTGTCTGTCAATGAGACAAGTAACATACTTTTTTCCCCTGAATCATAACAGTCTCGGGGGTTTGTTATGTAAACAAGGAAAGGTAGGGAACAGAGTTTTCTGCATTGGGTAGGGTGTATAAGGGGACACAGACCTCCTACAAGAAAACATAATATTTTGAACTGCATTAGTTACATTATCCTTTGGAGAGGAATGATTCTAGTGCAGTACCTACTCTGTTTTTTTTTGGAAGATTTTGCTCTATAAATGCATACTGATTTTAATAGAGTTGATTAATTGATCCTGTAAAGTGAAGAATCTGCTTAAGTGGTTTCAGACTCTTCATCAAAAAGGAGCTATAATCCTCCAGAAAAAAAAAAATATATGAAGCAGCCAGTGTACCGGTGACTCTGAATAACCTCACATCAGTGCTTCCGGAACTTCAGCCAAAACTACCACAACAGATGATGGAGTGTTTTTGTGAGTGAAATGGAACCCCCCCCCCCACCCACCCACACGCACTTTTATTATTGTGCAAGTCAAAGAAATAATGTGAAACAGATACAGTGTGTTTACTGGTTGTGCAATCACTGCTATCTGGCTCAGCACTAACATACAGATGTCTTCTTCTTCTTCTTTCGGCTTTTACCCGGTTAGCGGTCACCACAGCAGATCACCTGTCCGCTCATGATTGGTAGTGGAGTTTTACAGTGTTGAGTTGCCAGCCCAGCACCCAACCTTCCACATAAGGCACACACATGCACACACTCACACCTAGGGCCAATTTAGAGTGTCCAATCCACCTACAGCATGTCTTTGAGATGTGGGAGGAAACCGAAGCACCCGGAGGAAACCCACGAGACCACAGGGAGGACATGCAGACTCCGCACAGAAGGCACCCCAGCCGAGAATCGAACCGGAGAACCTCTTCATAAGTGAATAATAGGTTAACTGCCCTGAAGGCCATTTTAAGCCTAGTCAATATCCCAAGGTCAGAACTTTAGATCAATGTGTGCATGTCTTTTTAAGAAGCTACCCAAGGTCTTGCACAACTTGGACATGAACATTGTGTTTGCTTCTGAATTTCTACATTGATGCATGTTTAACTCTGATGTTATTTTGATAAAGGGCAATCTTTTTTAAGAGGAAGGACGTAGAGCAATGTGTTTATGTCTCTTTAAGAAGCTATCCAAGACCTTGCACAAGTGTCTAAATACTGAGCAAGTGCAAATCTGACTGCCATTTTGTAGTAAGCTGTTGAGATGTAAGCATGTCTGTATGTAAGCTCTGTCTGTTAATCAGTTTGTTTATATTTACTGATGCTGCTATCCGTCCTGATGTGTTTCTATGTAATAAAGCATCTTAAACGAAGTATACCCTGCCTGCTTCATCTTCAATGAACAAGGGGATGAGTAATAAGAACCAAACTGTACTTTGTATCTATAAGGCATAGACCTTAATCATTATACAAAACCCACCCTCCTAGATGTTAGCCATCTTAATTCTTACCCATGCAAAGGAATAATGTCTCCATATGCATAAGTGGCTTATTACAAGTAATCTTTCATTCGGCACTAAATGTGGTAAGAGCAGCACAATTATTAAGAGCTGCATTCCAGCAGTCAGTTCAGTTGTACCTTCTTTACAAATGCATTCAGGTTCACCATAATACTACAAAAGCAGCATATTACTTCATAAGTACATCAGTTTTATGATCCATTAATTATTTATGTTCTAAGGTATTACATCTGATTATATTAAATTATCTATTATTTTCTTATTTTTCAAAACACGTAGTATAGTAATGTTCACTGTAAGAGACAGACCCAGTTCTCTGGGCCTGGTTTCACTATAATCCCACAAGGACAGGATAAGAAGAGGAAAAGCAGGGAGCTAAAAATTCCAAGTCAGCTTTGGTAACATTGGGAAAACACAGGTCTTTCAGGTTCTGGGTAACAGCATGTGAGGACTAGGCCTCAGGCTTTCTGTTTATAATGGCAATAACTTTAGAGAAGAGTCAATACAAGATAATATTCATATTGTCATACATCTTTATTACACAGGAAACACAGAAGATGAGGGGACAGGTTTCAATATTACCAGAGCTTCTGAAAGAGAATTGCCAGTAATAAGACTTTCCAGGGGGATATTAAGCATCCTAATATTTGACTGGGGTCTATTGTAGATAAGACCCAGATGGTCATGGGAAAGGAGTATGTTAGGGATTTTGATACCCTTGCTGGGGACGTAACATGACCAGGTGCAGTTCGGGCAGCATGTTAATTTTCTTATGTTTGCTTGACCTGTGGCTCATTCAGGCTTTAGATGCTTCAGGAAGGATGTTGTCATGGGCATCCCTCAACAGCTAGTACAGCAGTTACAAGTGATGTGTGAGGGGACACAGCAAGGACTCCTTCTGAGCAGGAAAGTAAGGCCATTGTGCATGGGGGACCCCAGAGATTGTGAGAGAAAACATCACTGTCAAACGAAGATTTTGTAGGAATTACTCAAACAGAATAGCAGAAACCTGATGGTTCAGGCTCTTAGCTCTGGTTTTCCATTGCAGAGTGACCGGCTAGTGGTCAGTGTTGTATAAAGGAATCTGAATTCTGTAACAATTAAGATGTATATTACACAGCCATTGATGGAGAATGGGGGGTGGGGGGTGAGAGCAGTTAAGTTGGTGGGTTTGAGGGTTCCCTGTTTGAATGCTCCAAGACTTGGGTTCTTGCAAAATGTAGAGGGTGTCTTTATTTTGAAATTCAGTACAATGGTACCATTTGGACTTAATCAGGGATGTAACAGAGACATGTTTTAAACTATAATTATTAACTTTTTTATTATTGACTAATTCATTTTATGACATTATTTAATTAGTATTTATGTATATATTGATTGTGTTTGCTGTTTGCTTTTATCTTATATGGAAGACTCATGCATAGGTGCCAGGGGAAATAAATTATGGCTTTGGAAGTTATTATTTTTTAATTGATTTTATTCTTTGTATTTCGTCATATATTTCAAAAAATTTCAAAAAAGGAAATAGGCCAAAATGTATCTAGTTCAGCTAAAGCACCTCTCTTATTTATGTGACTATTATTGTGACCTCTAGAAATTAAGAAATTGTCATTTATGTTTGTGTATATGTACATAAGGTTATAAGGACAGAAATGGGGAAAGAGATGCCTGGAACAATTATTTTTTAGTAAATGGTGGTGTTGGAAGTGAACCCTGTGACAGTGTTAAGTTTTAAGAAAAACTTTTCAGTAAGGCTAAATTGTCCATTTTAAGAGCTTGATGTGTTTTACAATTTGTAATGTAAAAGTTAATGGCTGTGACTGCAGTAGTGAATTCATAAGTGCAGGTGTTCACCTATTTCTGCAGAATTCAGGAGGAGAAGGGTGTGGACTGTGGGTTAAAGGTGAAACATTCCTGACCTAAATTCTAAACTGTCTTTGCTTTTGCCGAGTTGCATAGTATAGACTCTTGCCATTTACTGTCATGATGTTGGTGTGATTCCTGGCTACTCTAAAGAGGATAAAAGTAGCAGTACTGTTTTGTGATACATATGCCAACATTTCTGCCTGTGGAACGTCTGTAGCCTAATCCACAGTAGGGACTTGTATTTGACTCAGCACTGTCTTGCAGGTGCTAGGTTGTTGGGACTAAAAGAAAAGTAAAACTAAAATATTGAACTGAAAAAGTTTAAAGAAAGGGAAGTCCACTCTTGAACGTTTAAAGTTGGGAAGTCCAGTTTAGAATATTTAATATAACCTAAAAGGCAATATAAAGTTTTGTATTAATGGAGCCACCTATACTGAGCCAGAAGATACAGTAGACCTACTAGCAGAGAAATTCAGCTCTAACTTTACTCCTCTACCCCCCTCAGTCTCCCCTCAGGGGAATACCGTCAAATATAACTGCCCCCTACTATCACTAGGGAACAGATCCTCAATGCTCTCTCTAAGGCTAAGAACAGTGCACTGATGGACCCAGACAATATCCCAGGATGTCTTCTAAATAGTATGAAAGATGACCTAATTAGGCCCTCTGGAATCACTATTTAACTGCAGCCTCCAAACAGGCTTTGTGCCTCATGAATGGCGGACAGCAGCAGTCATCCCTCTGCATAAACGCAGGCCATCTACAGACCCTGGAAACTACAGACCCAGAAGTCTCACTACTCTCATATGCAAAGCCATGGAAAGAATTATCATGGAAATGATCAATAACGACATAGGAAACTCCAGACCCTGGACCCAACCCAATTTGGTTTCATCAAGGGCAGACTATGCCTTTTAAACTTCATGGACTTCATTGAGAAGATCACTAAAGCAATGGAGGCATTTGACACAATACCCCCCTGGGCATTGTTGCTAAACTTGAAAGGTTAGGTAAAAACCCTTATGCTACCCAGTGGATAGCCAGCTGGCTCACAGATAAGACCCAGGAAGTTTGAATTGGAGAGTCCACCTCTACAAGGAGGCCAGTCACACATGGAATCCCTCAGGGATCGGTCCTGGGTCATCTCCTTTTTTGCATTTACTTCTCTGAAGTCAAGGCCAAAGTCAAGGTCCTCCAGCTGACCAAATTTGCAGACAACTGCAAATTAGGAGCAGTCATAGAATCCTACACTGACACTAATGTTCTCTAGGAAGGGTGACACAGACAAATAACTTGTGTCAGAGCCATGAACTAAAACTAAATGCTAAGAAATGCATAATATTACCTTTTGGGAAGTCATCTACCCTGGTAACTATCATATTGACAACACACCCCTAAGAGTCAAGCCAGTAGTCAGGGACTTGAGGACACGCATAGGCAGTAATCTATAATTTGATCATCACGTGTCTACAGTAGTGAGGAAATCATTCTATGTTGTGCAACTTACAAACAAAGGTATTGCATCTAGGTCCAAGGAGGTAATTGTTCCACTAATATTCAGTATTCATCAGATCTGCCATTGAGTACAGTGCCCCCTTTGGTATGTACCTAACAAGGCACATGTAACAACTGGAATGTCCACAGATTCCTCACTAAAAGAATACAAGGCATAAGTAACATGTCCCATGAAGACTGTTTCAAAGCCCTATCCCTGTATTCTGACCACTACAGGCTGTTGAAGGAGGTCTATGCCTGGCATACAAGGCATTGTCGCATCCCATCCTGATAGACCTCCTGTATATCTGCAAAATAAACTGCGGATGAATAACCCATTCTAAAAAAATTAACCTTGCCTGTGATATAAATAGGACCTGCTGGACAGGCAAGTATGTATCCCAAACACTGCCCCTTCTTTGGAACAGGCTTTGTATCCTTGTGAGGCAAAGCTCCTCCCTAACCCAATTCAAGTATATCTTGGACAATTGGATGGGATACAGGATATTCATCCCTGTTTTGGCACCTATGTCTCTACTGGACATAGGCAGACTATAAATGGTTCATCTCCCAGGCCTCTGCTTGTAAATCTTTCATCTCCCAAGCCCCCACTCAATGGTACCAGAACTTGTCAAGAGATTTGGGATGCATGACTAGGCTTAAAAAGGCCCCAGTGGTTGTTAGCCTTGTACACACCTATGACCCTATAAGGATGAATGCATGGGCATTGAGGCTCATGAATTAGTAAGTGAAGGACTAGTGTTACGGGTTTTGTTTCTTTCTTTGAGTGAGGCTGGAAATGCAGTCAGGTCCTAAATGACAATGTTTGCCATAATGCCAGAGTATTTTGTTATATTTTTTTCATATTGCCACAAGATGGATTTTACCCAGGAGACTTCTTCAGCAGAAGTGGCCTTTTCTTGATTAACCCCCCCACACACACACACACACACACACACACACACACACACACACACACACACACAATAGATCCTATGCATGCAAATCATTGTAGACCACCCCATTTCCCTATTGTCATTTGCTTTTAACTTTTAACACTTTCTACAAAAGCATCAATGTTTTATAAGAGAAAATATTCAGATCTGTTGACGTCCTAACTGTACATGATGAAAGAGCTTATCCACAGTTGTATAGTTGTGTTTGTGGATTTAAAGTTTAGCACTGGGCATTCAGTCTCAGTGTTTATTTATTTTACTTTAACAGGGTGGTGGAAGTTCAGAATGGATTTGAAGATAACTTCCAATCAGTGATGAAATCCTCCTTAACCATCACTTCATTTTAGATGTTGCAGTAAGTCTTTAACAGTGTTGACTAGGACAAATACAACCTAGGTTAATGTTTTTATGTACTTTTATGTACAGAGAAGAGGATATTCTTCCTGCATTATCTGTAGTGGAGCCAGAACATATATGGACGGGGGAGTTATTGCTGAACAAACATTAAAGTCAGTAGTCATTCAGCAGTACACAGTCCCATTTCTTGGCACATTCATCCCTCATTTTCGTGTTATGTTCTGCGTATTTAGAAATGCACATATGAAGCTGTGAACACTGAACTGCAGAAATTATTAATTTTCATATAAAAGTTAAAGACATAAGAGAAATATATAATGCTAGGGATTAACTTTAGCCCAGTGTGATAATTCTTGCTTGTCCCGTGACCCTCCCCCCACCCTCCCCACACTATCTGTATCACTGTTTTTTGTGTTTTCACACATCATCTGCTCTTCATCGTTTTCCTCTTATCTTTTCAACATAGTCTAACTGGCCAAAACTGTACTTTACTACCTATAGAAGAAATAACTGAATTAAGATGGGGGTCTGGAGGCTGATAAGTCCACAGAGGCTATAGGATTCTAGAGCCTCTATAATTTTAAAGCTTTTTAACCAGCCCTTTGATCCGGTGATGGCCTGAACAAAAGTCATGACTAAGGAAAGAAATTCAATCCTATTTTCTTTCAAAGATGAACTAAGTTGTTTATAAAGCTTAAAGTTCAAAGTTGACAAAATAATAGTTCCCAATAAACTGAGAAGACAAATGCTTACAAGGATACATAAATTGTGACTGGGAATAGTGCCTGCTTCTCTACCTTCTCAAAGAAAAAAATGTAGTCACTTTCTGTGCACCACTCTGGTTTTCGATTGGGATTAATATATATATATATTTTATCTATTTATCTTTTCTTGATTGTGTTAGTCCCACTAGGCTACTGACCTCTTTTCAGGGGAGACCCAAGGTGGTATTTATACTACTAGGGGAAATTTGGCTAGGGTATCAGGGAACTTCCCCCCTACTCTTTTCAATAGGTCCAATGGGATCCTTTACATCCACCTGAGGTACCACCAACTTAAGCAGATGTTAAATGGAAGTCCCATCAGTGGGGTCTCTTTCCTAATCCTCTGTCAAAATCCCCTTATTATATATCCTTATCCAGCCAGGGGTCAACCAGGCCCCTAGAGAAAAAGAGTCTAGATGTTCTGTAATACATTTTATGCCTTTTTTGAAAGATAATTGCAGGCTTGTTTTTTAACTGCCACTCAGAAAGTTATGCATGTGTACTTAAACACTGTTTGTCTATACAGATAAAGTTTGTGATATTATTATTTTCCACAGACACACAGACAGTGAGACACCCACACATTCATAATATACTGTCACTGTCCTGACATACCAGATTAATCAAACGATTAATTCATTAATTTATTTATTTATTTACTTATTTTACATTTGTTAACTGGGCTAGTCCAACTGGATATATTTCCATTTTCAGCAGAGACCCGGGGAGAAAAGCTCCACAGTGACATTTAAAAGTTTATAATGCACAATTATGAGAAAAAAATGTAAGACAAAATAAAATGAAAGAGCAGTAGTTACAAAGTCATACTACTTAAGCAAATACCATATTCAAAAGAAATTATTTACACAAAATTAATTAAAAATAATTAGAGAGCCTTAGCTAAAGAGAAATATGTAAATTATGAAACACAAAAAACTTTGAAAGGAACAAGATACTCTTTCAATTAAGATATGTGAGGTTGTTTACAATATGTTCAGTTTAGTTAATGATATTATCTTTAACACAAGTACACACACACACAAACCAATCCTGTCTTTGACTCATGACCACACTGCATACACACACACACACACACACACACACACACACACACACACACACACACACACACACACACACACACACACAAACACCTCCACGGGCAAACTGAAGGAATGCCAGTTCACCTATGGCACATCTTTGGATACTATAGGAAACCAGATCAACTTGATAAAACCCACACAGAGACGGAGAATATGCAGATGCTACATGCAAGAACTCAGCCAGGGAACCAAGTGTTGTGAGGTGGCAAGGCTACTCTCTATGCCATTGTGTTAATGATCAGGTTGTTCCACACACATCCTGCCTTGATTGCTGAAGAAAGCCACTTATGCACAATGCTGAGGTCTAACTGTGAAGGAAAGTGAAATAAATTATGGACAACTTCTTACTAACTACTCTGCACACAAAACACACACACACACACACACACACACACACACACACACACACACACATACAAACATAATGACAGCAATGATCATTTTATAGGGATTTCAGCGAATGCAATAAATTGTGTGACTTCTCCCAAGCCACATCAGTATTTGTTTCATTGTGATTAAACACCACATTGGTAAGTAACTTTTATCCACAGATAGCCTCTGTACTCATCAATTACAGCCACTTTATTGACAGTGTGCAACTCAGATGTCTGTGATTTTTAAAAAATCATAATAAAGTATTCCAATGCTTTATACATAGGTTCATAGGTTCATAGGTAGGTACTATGCTATCGGCCCTGGGGCCTATATAAGCCTAGCCAAAAGGTTCCCTGGCTTTCGCCACCCTAGAAAATTATTTTCCTGTGCCCCTGTGAAGCAGGTCCACAGAAGTGACCCCTGGGGTGAATTTTCTATTTCCCATCCAGTCGTCAAGAGTTTTCCTAAAGAGGGTCAATGAGGAGCTTTGCTTGACATGAATGGGTAGTTTGTTCCAGAGTTTGGGAAGTCTCTGGGACAGGAATCTATCCCTCCAGCATGTTCTGTTTATTGTGGTGACAAGGTTTAGGTCCCTGAGTGTGTGGTTCGGAGAGATTGAGATTTCTTTTAGTGTAGCATGTCCAACAGCTCTGGGTTTGACATTGTTTTGTATGTTAGACAGAGATCGCCTCTGAGTAGGCGATATGCGACGGAGTAGAGCAGGAGTTTTTTGAGACGGTCTGCATATGGCATCTGTTTGAGGCTGGTAATCCTCTTAGTGAGATATTTCTGTGGCCTTTCCAATTGCTGTAGGTGTCTTGTGAGATATGGTGTTAAGTATACTACCACCTATGTTGTAGTTCATGGGTACAGAGTTTTTCCCAAAGGGGATGACAATGCACTTCTTGGCATTGAGCTTGAGGCCATGACTTTGACACCAAGAATCTGTCTCTGTGAGGCCCTTTTGTAGAATGTCTACATCATTAGGTGATTCTATTTCAGCTCCCAGTTTGCAGTCATCTGTGAGCTTTGTTAGCCAGAGACCTTCTGTGTTGCCCTGCACTTCAGAGAAGTAGATGCTGAACAGGAGAGGACCCAGGACAGAACCCTGTGGTACTCCACTTGTCACTGGTCTGATGGACATGGAGTCAGCTACTTTTACTGTGTGGGTTCTGTCAGTGAGCCAGTTGGCCACCCATCTTGTGACATAGGGATTTATGCCCAGTTTAGTGAGTTTATCTATTGGCAAGGTCAAGTTAGGCTGTGTGCACTACCTTGCCCTCGTCTATGGCTCTAGTGACTGCTTCAAAGAAGTCAATCAGGTTTAGTAGACATGATCTACCTTTTACAAACTCAAACTGAGTGGGGTCCAGGGTATGGAGGTTACCTATGTCTTTGTTTATAAGCTCCAGGATGATATGTTTCATGGCCTTGCAGACCAGGCTCATCAGGATAATGGGGTGGTAGTTTCCAGGGTCCATGGTGGCAACGCCTTTGTGGAGTGGGATAACTGTCACTGTGTGCCATTCAGTAGGCACATAGCCTGAGGTGAGGCTATGATTGAACATGGTACTTAGGTGGGGTGCCAGTTTGTTCTGTAGTTCGTGCAGTACACAGCCTGGGATGTTGTCTGGTCCCATGGATGTGGTGTTCTTGTCTTTGGAGAGTGTGGTCTTTACTTGTTCATCCATGATTACAGGGGCTTTGCATTCTTCTGATATTAAGAAGGGCCCTTTGGGGGGTGAGAGGGGGTAAAGTTAGCACTGAACCTATCTGCCAGGATGTTGGCAATATCAGTTGGTTCTGTATATTTAGTGCCATTGTGCTGTAGCTCAGAGCAGATCTGAGTGTTGCCATTGAGATTCTTGACATAGCAGTAGAATGCTTTATGGTTGACTTTGGAATCAGTAGTGATTTTATTTTCATAACTGGCTTTGGAGGATTTTATGAGGGATCTCAGCTTCTTGCTGAGGCTGACCAGGGAGTTCCTCCAATCTTGGGATTTTACTCTTTTTTGCAACAGCTTCTTCCTTCTGTTGTAGAGTTTGTTTATGGCAGGGGACCACCAGATTGGCTTCCTTTTTGGGGGGGATAGTGTCTTGGTTCTGTTGGAGATGGCATGATCCATGTATTCCTGTCTGTGCTTATGCAGTACATTTCTGTAAGATTCAGTAGTGGTACCTCTATTTTCCATCTGCATGGGTGTCATGAAGTTTGCAACTTCTGTCTTAAGAAGCATGAAGTTGGCTTTGGAGTAGTTTTTGACCATGGTTTCCTTAATGGGGGGTTGGGGTGGGATATGGATGTCTAGGGTGATTAGCTTGTGGTCGGATCTGACCAACGAGGAGTTCACCTCTGGCGTGGAACACCGGTTACCCATATTGGTAATGATCAGGTCCAGGATATTGCTGCCCCTGGTGGGGGTGTGGACAAGCTGATCCAAGGCATTGGAATTTATGAATTCCAGAAAACATTGAGCGAAAGAGTTGGTACATGAGTGGTTTTCCCAGCTGATGGTGGGGTAGTATAAATCGCCCATAATTAAGGTATTGGGTTGTACCTTAATATTTTCCAGTACCTTAAGAAATGAAGAGTGGGAATCTTGGGGCATGGTGGGGGATCTGTAACAAGCTACAACCTGGATTGCAGTCTTACACAGTGTTAGTTGCACTTGGATAATTTCAGATGCATTATGTTGAGCAACTAGCCTGGAGATGTGGATATTCTTAATGAATATGGACACACCTCCGCCTTTAGTGTTTCAGTCCAGGTTAGGTGGCCGAAAGGTGTGGTATAAATTATAGCCTGGTAATGCAGGGGTGCTCTCTGGAGCCTTGAACCAGGTCTCTGTCACTGCACAGATGTTGATGTTCTCCATTTTAAGGAGTGCCTCGAGTGAGTGCATTTTGATGTTTAGACTTCTAACATTGAGTAGCATTGCCCTCAGAGTTTGCTTCCTTGTACATGTTACGGTGGTGAATTTAGCATTTGAACCTTACCTAAAAAAGGCACTATAGGGGTGGCAAGAGCCTTAGCCAGTATCCTGAATCCCAGGGACGACAGGTGCAGGCCATCTCTGGCAAAGCATCATGGTCTGTCGGCCATGTCGTCCCAGGCAGACAAATACTGGATCCCCTTAGAATGACACCAGAATCTTAGCCAATTGTTGAAGTCAATCATTTTGTCCTTGTACTGTGGTATCATTCTAGGCGATGGCAGGATGCTACTCAGGGCTAGGGTCATACCTGCCTGAGCTACAGCCGAGAGCTCCTCCATGTCTCTTTTCATGTAGTCCAGGGAGGAACGTCTCAGGTCATTCACACCAAGGACAATGACAGTCATATTTGTACTTATTGTGGAGTGACCTGAGTGCGTGCGTTATGTGACAGATCCTGGCACCCGACAGGAAGCTGACAGTAACTTTCTCCATTTGTACACTAGACCTGCAAAACCAGATTAATGACCATTTATCGTCATCATGGCAGCAGTGCCAGTCATTTTGATGCACAGACACTATACTGAGCAATTACACTAGTTAGAAGAAAAGATGTTTTTATGTGCAAGTATTCTTAAAGACAGAATTATAATTTTTTTAACGTAATCTTTCTTAACTGTATCAAATGTTTTATGCAACCCACTTCTGCTCTCTGCCTGTCTTTCTCTTTCTGACACACACACACAGTCACATGCATTTTCTGTTTTCCTTCTCTGGTCACTTCTCCTTGTGTCTGTACTTTAACATATAAGTGGCTAGGAGTGGCCACCTCACAGCACTTTCACATCATTCTCTTATCTATAAGCAGATAATGATGCAAAGTCATAAATAAGTGCAGAGAGGGGTCAGATGTCAGGCAGCTGTAGAAGACGCTCACTGCAGGCAATCCTCATTTTCTTTCTTTTTTCCAGAAGCCAATGAAAAGCTCAGTCCCCGCCAGATGACTGTACCTATGAAGCAGAATATCCCCTTTTTTCTTAGTACAGATCACAGGACTAAATTGTGCCAGTGCCCTTTTTTGCATACTTCTCATCTGTCAAGAAATTTTGCAGAAAGCTCCTGATTTTGCCTCTTATTTTTGACTTTTTTAAGCGAATTTTAGTAATATTTAAAAATTGTTCCTTTTGCGTCTTTTGTCCTCCCATAATTTTTGACTATGGCCAGAATTCTTGAGCAAAGAAGCTGAGAGGTATACTTTTCTAGATGTTTTACAGGTAGTTTACCATTTTCTCATGATGGAGGGTTCTTAGTTGTACCAGTCACATAACAGGATAAGGATAATAATAATAATTATTATTAAAAAAAAAAAAGTCTAATACAATCCACCTCTAGAGAGCAATTCTCAACCTTTCGATGTGGACAAGAATACTCTGCTAACACACTGATGTGACTCATGGATTCTGTATCATTTTCCCTTCTTCGTATCTCTTCTCTCCCATGCTTTCTTTCTGTAAGTCTCATGAATCTCTCCCCTTCTTTGTTCATTGGCTGTAGCACTTGGCACAAGGGGATGGGGAGAATTTAATCAGCAGCTTATACGGGAATCATGTAAAGCTGCAGCAGAATCAGTAATTTGAAGTCAGTATTTACTACCAAAAGTGATAAGAGTTGAGGGGTAAGCACTGCTGTATATCCTTTAGTTCTCCATACATCTGCCACTGAATAATAAGCATGGGAGCCAGCTTGGTGGAAAAATACTGAACATGCATTTTATAAATGTTGAATCCTGGAGACAATATATCACCACTGATGATGCCAGTGGGTGAATGGTGTAATGCTTCTATGATAGCTGGGTGGTAATGACTGAAACTAAGGCAGTTTATTTCAGATAGTACAGCCACTAACATGTGCCACTGCATACAATGGGGATTTTCCAGCAGTTACTGAGTGGAAGTGTGGAGCTAAAAGTAATTGTGGTATTAGTCCAGGGTTAGGGTGTATGTCTATTCTTAGAATGGAGGTATGGGGTTAGGTATGCAGCCCTTTTGAACAATGTACAAAGAGGTGCATATGTGGGTTTATCTTAACTTTAGTGGCTCCAGTGTTCTTTTGGTGGAATGTGGCATACGCCTTATGCAGCCAACATGAGAGGTTTTAATGGCTGAAGTACAACACATTTGACTCATGAGCAGAAACAATTTCTTTCTATGTGCATATTAAGAGCATTGACATAAACACACATACTCTACAGAGAAACTATCAGAGCTCTGACTTTAGGATCAAGGACTCTGTTCATGACACTATCATTGGGCTTTCATATTACTTATTGTAATTTTGCTTGTGCTTATACTGTGCCTTGGGTAGCAGCCTTTAGTACAAGGATGAATGCCATGACTCACTATATTACGCCATTCTGATACTGTCTTTAAGAAAAAAACAAAATTCTGCTCTAGCAGTTAAGATTTTTTTCTTGACTTTTTCTTGCAAAATTTGTGATTCTTCTTTTCAGCTGTTATTTTATTTTGGGAAGTCCTCTGCTAGAGATAACATGTTGCATTAGCTTGATTTCCAGAGGTCCCTCTGAAGTGGATGATTGCTCTCCTTCCCTTTTCCTGTAACTTGATATCCCATCTGCCCACATAGGGTGCTGAACGTAGTGTCAGTGTTACAACTGTATACTTTTTTATGCTTGTCTTGCTTTATATCTGGTAAAATGCAGCTCAATCAAACTCTAAGGCGACAAACCTGGTGATAATTAAGGCAGTCGATCCTACTGTAGCCCAGAGAGCTGATGGCAATGAAAGTAGCTGTGATGAGAAGCATGTATCCTGAGTATGGGAGTTAGAGATTGAAAGAACTTTGCTGAGAAAAGGCACAGAGAAAGGAGATTCCTACTGTTACTCATCTTGTCACATATCTGGACAGACAGAACAGGATATGAGGACTGCCTGGGTCCACATGGGTGGGGCAACAGGAATAAAGGAGAGGCCATTCTAGACTTCTGTCTGGCAAATGGCTTGATAGTAGTCAACGCATGGTTCAGAAAAAGAGACAGTCACAAGATCACATACAAGAATGGACAATATGTATCTCTGGTAGATTTTACCCTAGAAAGGAAAGAGCAATGGGGTAGAATCAGTGATTCCAAAGTCATCCCCAGTGAAACCATCAGCCCACAGCATGAACACTCTTTGCCACGATTAGCTCCAAGCAGTGGTCAAATTAGGCTCTAAATTCAACAGAGACCAGGCTGAAGACCTGGATGTTTACTGGAAAGAAACCACAACAGTTCAAGGAGTTACTCATGGATCTAGCATCTGAAGAAGAGGAAATAGATGAACATGAAGAAGAATGACAGCACCTCAAAACAGCATGCGTGTGGACTACAGAACAGATATGCAGCTGTGCCAGGTATGGAAATAAGGTACATAAGGAAAGCTGGTAGTGCAATGCAGAAGTCCAGGATGCCATCTAATGAAACAAAAGAGGAGTACAGGAAAAAGTGGGAGACAGAAAATATGTATGAGGCTAAGAAAGAATACTGGTTGGCTAAGCCAGGACTTGCAATAGCAAAGGACAAGGGATCAGAGGCACTCTACCAGCTTCTGGAAAGTGACTCACTAGATGGCATAAAGAAGCTATATAAGGTTGCAAAGCGAAGACAGAAAGATAAGATGAGATACATGTATGTGTTATGATAGTGAAGCTTTAACACTAGCTGTGTTACGTAGTAGTTCTCATTGTGCTAATAACCCCACCCTCCCAGCTTGTGTAGTAATCCTAACTGTCCACTAGTCAGTATACACCTTCCTATTTTCTGTGATTAAAACGTAACCTCTAAGCAGCCCTTTCAGTGCTGTTTGCCTTAGTTTTGTATCACTTGAGCCCCCCACCCCCCGTTTATTTGCATCTCTATACATCCCCCTTCATTGTTAATGTATCTCCCTGCTCTAATCTGTGCATAAACTGGCAATTAATAAGCAAGTCAATGTGAAGACACACTCCCAACCTTAATAAACTTTGCTGTCTCTTCTTTCCTTCACTTTACAAGTAGAGTTTGTATTACTACTCATCCACTCTGAGGTCTTCACCTATAGTTTTCCACTGCTTACCTCTCTGGTTTGGCTGGTTTCTTTGCATTGCACCTGGTTCACAACATTGTTGCTACCACCCCCCCAATACTAAGTCAATATTAGATTCCTGCTGTTTATGGAGCCATCTTTAAATTACTAGTCTCCCATCAGGACACAATGGCTCATCAACAGTTGAATTTTGTTCACTGGTAAGCCATTAGACCTCAGGAATTTCTTAGTGTTGTGTTTAGCTAATTATTTGGTCACTAGTTAAAGTGCTACTGGTGACAAATATAATCTTCTTTACCTCCCCAAGTGTATACTATCAATCTGCAGTATAAAACTACAGAAATAAATTATAACATCTGCAGTATAAAACTAGAGAAATAGACTATAGCATTTTACAATTACTTACCTTGCATGCACAGAAATCAGGTAGCTCGTGGTTTGGTTTGGCCCCGCTTCTCTCACCCTCGCTGTGCTTGGACTTGCTCCATGTGCCACTCTGCCCCCAAATCTCACCCGCCCCCAGTGGTGCTAAATTTAAAGCTCTAAAAGCCACACCCCCTCCAGTATAACCTATCAAATATAACCTCCTAGATCAAACCACCCCCTACCTGCCACTAATCTCCCTAGTCTTCTTAATTTACTCCTACTCAAATACAGTTCCAACATAATGCCCCAGCTAGGCACTATGTTATCCCCCAAAATGCTGCTACTATTTTTGCTGTTACCTCTGTTACTCATTCCATATCTCCTCAGCACCTATGAAAATCAGCCTTACCTAGGTTTCCACTACCCAAAATCACAAACTATCACTACATCAATATCAAACAATATTGACCACTTCATAATTCCCCACATACCCGACCCCACCATTTCTAAAAACTACCACCCGATTAGACCCAGGTATATCAGCACCAAAACTAAACATTACCAAAAATGTATAAACAAAATTATGAAACTCATAATTAGCTTACATTACAGTCTAACAATGGATGGAGACATCCACCCAAACCCTGGCCCATCCCCACCTGCTGATTCCAGTTCCCAAACTAATATTCCTTCTAACATAACACTGGCTAATAGCCCCCCTAATTCTCCCCTGTCCTGCCAACTAAATATCAGAAGCATAAACAATAAGGTCCATAATCTGCATGCCCTCTTAGCAGTTTACTCCCCCGATGTATTATGTCTTACAGAGACCTGGCTAAAACCGTTAACTAAAGACAATGAGGTAATACCACCAGGGTACGACATACTTAGATTAGATTGTACTGCTAGGAAATGTGGTAGGGTAGCTGTACTCTATAAAAATACACTATATGTTGCTACAGTCTCCCTACAACCACCCTAGTTTAATAATGCAGAATTTCTCACTACCTAACTACACAGTAACAATAACAAATGCATAAACATTGCCTGCGTTTACATTCCCTCAGGTAATAATACAAACACCCTAGAGGACATCCTCTACTGGTTATCCAGTACCTACCCCCAAGAAACTATGATGCTTGGAGATTTTAACATTAATTGGCACACCTGTTCCTTGGAATCTCCTACAACCCATGTCAACCTACACGGTTTTATGCATCTCATATCCTCCCCCACCAAGATAGGCAAACCCAATAACAAAGGAAGTATCCTAGATTGGATACTTATCAACAGCCACCCCTATATGTACAAGTCAGGGACCCTCCCAGATGACCTAAGTGACCACTTACTTATGTACATTATCAAGCACCAGACCACCTTTAAAACCATCAGAAATTATAAGAACTTCAACTCCACCAATTTTCAAAATTAACTTAAAGCTTGCAATTGGTCAATCCTAAAGCACCTTTCACTGGACGATGCAGTAGCATACTTTAATTCCATAGTCCTTACTATTCTTGATTCTCACGCCCCTGCTCATTTCATTAGCACCAAAACAAAAATTTCCCCATGGCTCTCAAAAGAGACCAAATCTAAAATCATAGCTAGAAATAGGGCATGGGACAAATGGAGTGCCACAAAAGACCAACTAGATCAACTCCGATACTGACAGCTAAGGAATCACACAAAAAAATCTATTATACTAAACAAAAAAACTTCTACTACCACCTTCAACAAAAACATCACAATAAACCTCAAAGGTTTTGGGCAGGAATAAACAAACTTCTTCACCCAGGATAGTCCTCCACTCCTATGCCGTCAGCTTCCAACCATAAATCCCCAGAGGATATTGCAAATACCTTCAATAGTTTCTTCACTGAGACTATCCAATCCCTAGCCAGCCAACTGGCACCCAGCTGCTCCAACCCAATTTCTGCCACAGCCAATACCCCACTCTCCTTTAGGAGGGATGTTGAACAGGATAAAAACAAGACAACATTGATCTAGAGTTATGGTAAGTACATAACTTTCGCATATACCTGGGTGGTGTCAAAGAAGGATATTCCTCGGAATGGTGGAACCAAAGGATGTACGGGATCTGGATAGTATATAGAACATGTAGTGTGACACAAAGGTATAAACAGTAGATCAAGTAGCTACAGCACAAATCTCATCATTAGAGGCCCTACTCATAAAGGCAGTGGAAATAATTACCAATAACTACCACATTGGCAAAATGGGCTTTTGGTCTGCCATGCAAGGTCGATCCCAGCTTTCATACACAAACATTACACAGTCAGAAGCCATCTGGTTAGAGTTACTTTAAACACTCCTTGTCCAAATTTAGCTTGAAAGAGAACAATAAAACTGACCAGATTTCCTAATATCTTTAGTCCTATGCAGACAGAACTGGAGTTGACTATGAACATCCCACAGGTGTAGAATATACTCTCCTTTGCTAGAAAACCTTGGGAAAAACACTAGCAGATTAATAGTCTGATTAAGCTTTACATCAGAGGCCACATGTGAGAGAAAGGGAGAATTATTCTTAAAGACACTCTGTCCGAATGAAAGACCAAATTTATTTGGAGGCTTACAAGATAAGGTCTGCAACTCCAAAATCCTCCTTGTGGACATAATGACCACCAAAAAGAGGGTTTTCCAAGAAAGATTTTTCAAGTCTACTGTAGAGGCAGACTCAAATAGAGCTTTTGTTAAAGCCTCAAACATGATAGTAATATCCCAAGGGGGAAAGCATCCCCTATTGGTGGTCTTAGTAGAAAGGTTCCCTTCAGAAATGCTTTGAGATCTTTAGAGAAACAACAGAAGTCTGATTGTGCCCCTATGTGAAAATTGGAAATGGCAGCTACTTGTACCTTGATGGTTTAAAAGCTAGATCCTTTATTAAAAAGATCTGCCAAGAAATCCAGAATGGATGGAAGAGGGGCTGAGAAGGGGTCTAGCCCACTGGAGGAAGCCTGTATGGTAAACGTTTTCCATTTACTGGGATGAACTTTTCTAGTGTTTGGTTTCTATGAAGAAAACAAGATGTGAATCACTGGAACAGAAAGGCAGCATCTCTGGCCATCATTATAGTTGGAGAAACAATGTGGTTAATTTCAGGGTTTTCAGGTCTCAGTGAGGGTCACATATCGGTGATTCAGAAAATTTAGATAGGGATCCAGCATCCAAGGCAGATGTAGTACATCAGCCCAAATGAAGGGGAAGCAAGCTTGTCAGGGGCAAAAGGTTCAATGAGGATAACTCTAGCTTTGCACCTTCTGGCTTTCTGAAGAAATTTTTTTTTATCAGTGGAATATGAGGCAAGGAATAAAGGAGACCTAGGGGACCAACTGTGTACAACAGCATCCTACGGTGTCTGATCTTGTGGAGGGATTAGGCAAAGTAATTGATGACCTTGTTTAGATATGAAGCAAAAAAATCCCAGCAATGTTGGCCCCAGTGACTGAAAATCTGTGTTGCCACTGTGTGATTGAGGGACCACACATGGGGCAGAAGAATAGACCTGCTCAGCTTGTCCATGAGAATACTGGAAGTCTCTAGTATGTGCGTTGCAATAAGAAAATGATGGGAAGACATTGCCCATTGTCAAGCCCTCATGGCTTCCTGGCAAACTGGATACAATTGGGGTCCTCGTATATCAAACTACCACCATGTTGTTCATGTGTATAGCAAACACACTCAGAAACAAGGAGTTCTGAAAATGTGCAATGCTAGGAGGCCTCTCCTCATCTCCAAGATATTGATGTGAAGATGGTCCTCTGTGGTTGACTGAAAACCTTGAACCATCTTCCTTCTGCCCCATCACTCCAGGAAGGAAGCGATCATGGTCACCATGGCTACTGGGGGTGGACAGGAGAATAGTTGACCCTTTGAGACTGTGAAGAAGGTTATCCACCAACTGATGTGTTTCCTGAATATTGCTGTGAGGTGTATCAAAGCATGCAGTGATTAAGACTTCAAGGGCCATTGAACAGAAACAGTCCACTGCAAAACTCATGAAGTACCTTGCTTAAGCAACCAGTGTGATCTAGGCAGCCATTAAGCCTAGAAGTCTTAAGATAAGTGACAGAAGGGTGGAGAAGTAATGCCAAAGTTACCTGATGCATTGATCAGACTCTGGACTGTGGAAGTTTGGCAGAGAACTTGTATCCACGTAGCAGCCAATAAACTCTATTTTCTGCATGGGTGTTAGCTGACTCTTTGCAAGACTGACTGTGATCTCCAACTGCAGGACAATTTGGAGCAAGAAGGCCCTGGACTGAACCAGTAGCCTTGATTAGTGGACTAAGGAGTCAATCATCATCATATTGGAACACCTAGTATCCCTGCAAGCTGAAATACGCTGCTACCACTGACATGTATTTGGTGACCACCCAGGGGGGTTTAGTAATACAACAGGGCAGTGCTCTGAGCTGATAATGTTTGGATCCCAGCCAGAAATGGAGAAATGTCCTAGACTGCTTTCTATTTTGATATGATAAATGAATCCTGGAAATTTATGGAGCATATCCGGTAGTTCTTTTTCAGAAGAGGTAAAATGGACTGTACTTTGACCATCTGGAATCTGGTCTGTTTCATGAACTGATTACGGTAGCTCAGATCCAAGACCTGCTTAGGTCCCATTTTTTCTTCAGAACTGTAAAGAACCTGGAATAGACTCCAGATCCTGACTCGTTTGGGGGGGGGGGGGGTGATATGATGAATGGAAATTTTTTCTAGCAGCTTTTTTACTATTGCTGCTGCAGATTCCATCTAACTGGGTAGTATGTCAGCAATTCTTCACTTTCTATGTGGGGAGGAAACAAAGGAAATAATGCACTCATGAATCTTGTGTGATGGCCTGCTAGGCTTGAAGGTACAGGGACTGGCGCCCCCCAACTACCCCAGAGTGCCTCATGAGCACTGGTAGGATTTTTCAATGAAAGGACCAAGGAACCCCTGAGTCTGAGATCCACCTCTGCCTTTAGGGTGATGTTTATTAAAATTATTCCCCTGTCTGCCCTGAGTCTGGGAGATCTGTCTGCAGAAACATCTTGGCTGAATCCTTGGGATTTTTGAAATCACAGCCCACCCATTTTGGTTCTTAGAAAAGGCCCTTTGTGGAGTGGAAAAATGGATTCCAGCAGCAGACAGGATCTTGCCTTCCTGCACATTCTTGGTTAGCATTTTCTTCACCTTTGGTCCAAACAGAGTAAAACCATTAAAAGGGGTATTAATGAAGGATGTCTTGAAGCCTTCCATGTAGTCACACAGGCTCATCCAGGTATGATGGTGGATAACAATGTTGGTGCCTGCCACTCTGGCCATAACATCAGCTGTGTTGGAAAGCAAAGACATAGATACATTGCACACAGACTGAAGGGTAGATAACTGGGACTCCACTGATTTCTGGATGTCCACAGGTAGGTTAGCAGAGAGGGCTTGGTCAGCTCATTCATCAAGTCCTTCTGAAAGAGTGTCATACGGGTGAGGTACCGCAGTGCTCTAAGTGCAAATGTCACTGAATTGTATGTGCATTTGCCAAATTTTTCCAAAGCCCTAGACTCTCTGTTAGGGGGATGGAAAGATATGTCTTCCTCAGAGAAATCCTTTCTTGTGGGCATTGCAACAACCATAGCATCTACTGGGGACCCTTGCTCCAGTGCATCCTAGTCTTGGGGTTACTTATCTGGTTTGCAAGGTATTGGCTACACTATGTCAGGTTCCTCCTATGCCCGCTGAGAAACAAGGTCTATGAATTCATGAGCCGGTGGTACCACTTACGAGGTAGAAGAGCCATCCCTGAATGCTTTAAGGAACACAGACTCCTTAAGAGTGGACCGATCCCCTTTATAGTTCATTACTTCTAGAATATTGCGAAAGGTGATGTCCTCTAGAGGGGATTGTGGGGAACCCTCTGACTCATCCAAGTTGTCAGTGACTGACTCCCTTGATAAGTCTAGTTGTCTCCAAATGCACACCTGTTTCCTCAGTACCTGCTCTATGGGGGCTTCTGGGGAGGGCTTGGAATCAGAAGAGCTCACTTGACAAGAACCCTGAGGCTGAAGAGGCTGACTGTGCCTATTAATCAAGATGAGTGGAAATGGAGACAGGATCCACCACAGGTCAGGACAGAGCTAAGCATGGTAGAGATACTTCCTCTCTTGACTTGGATAGAAACCTTTTCAGAAGCCTCAAACACAGAAGGCAGAATCAGAACTGAGGTAGCCCTCTCTGATCCACAAGAGGAACAGAATGGATGCCTTGGCTCCAACTCATCCTGGAACTGAAGCTGATGTCTCAACTGAGGGAAGCGATGGATCCAAAACTTTGGAGTTAACTGCAACCTCCCAACCCTTGACTTTGAGGTCCAATGGTGCCAGTGTCATAAGGGAAACTGTCAGAGTCAAAGCTGAATGGCCTGTTGTGCTCTGGCAGAAAGGCTTGGGTCCATGTGCTTAAGATCCAAAAGTTGGACTGGAACAGGAGAAACCAGTGGAGGGGCAGTTGGGGGCTATACCTGGATCCTCCAAAGGGGTTAGCACTGGGATGACCCTCAGCTGTATCTGAGTCAAAAGGAATGTCATCATCCTGTCAATATCCGCTTCTGAGAAACTCCTTAATGAATGAAAGGACGTAAAAAATTAAGTCACTGAAGGTGGTCAAGAAGAATGCTACTCCTGTAGAAGAAAAGAAAAAGAAGCATGGGATTCTCTGGCTCCATCAAGAATTGTGGAGGAGGAATTTAATATTGGATCCACTAAGGTTCCATATCTGAACACTTAGGTGTCTTTGGTGCCAGACCACAGTACTCTGTTGGATCCAGCGACAGTTTTCTAGTTTTTTCTACCCTCTTCTCAGATTCCTTGTCTCTTTCTCTTTCTTTAGATTTGTTCTCTCCATCCCCCCACTTCTGTGGCTTAGCTCTGTCTGGTTTCTTAGATAAAAAAGAGACATCTGAAGCAGCAGATGCTGGCTTCCTGCATAGGCAGGAAGAAGGCACTTCAAAACAAGTTTTTTCCTGTGTCCTTGTAGTGCTCTTGGATCAAACAAGGCACAGTCCTCGGAGTCCATGTTTAGGTGTGCAAACTCTAAACGATACACACACACACACACACACACACACACACACACACACACACACACACACACACACACACACACACACACTGAATGTGGGTCCTGCAGCGGGAAAGACAAACAGGTTTTAAAGCCATAAAAGTAAAAGAAAGTCAAAAAGCTCTACTTATGCCAGAGCTCTGAAGAACCAAGTTCTTCTAGATCAAGCAACAAATGAGATCTAACATACTCTGGGGAACAGAGGGAATTTTGGGTAGGGGAGGAGTCACAGCCCTGGATCCAAGCTTCTGAAAGGTGCTAAGGTTGGATTCAGTCGGATCAGATAATCCAAAGGTTGAAATGGATGAAAACAGACAACATCAGATACTATGATATGTTAACACTTACAGTTATAGTTTCAGAGTTCATACATCTTTCAGAAAGTATTTTGCAATATCTGTAGTACTGAAAACACCATTATAGTTACAATGAAACATGTATATTCACATTAGTCTGAGTAATGAGAGTGATTTAAAACTGCCTGGTTTAATATATTCACTTTTACATTAGACAGAGATACAACATATAGCAACTCAAACAATAGAATATCACATGCTAGAAGAAATTAGAAGGATTTTACCCCTTCCTCTGAGTTGGAGTAAGTTTGGAACTGAATACATCTACATATAGATTGTCCCCTGCTTGCTTGCAAGGATTTTTACTTGATTCTTCAGTTTCCTCCCACATTCAAATGATATGTGGTTATGTGACTTGTTGATGTTCTAATTCCTATAAATCCTAGTAAGTGTGACGTATGAGTAAACGTGAAAGTGTGTGCATATGTGTGTGTGTGTGTGTGTGTGTGTGTGTGTGTGTGTGTGTGTGTGTGTGTGTGTGTGTGTGTGTGTGTGTGTGTGTGTGTGTCTCTTCACATTAGACAATTGACTGACATCTTGCCCAGGATTGTTTTTCTGCCTCATACTCACTGTTTGAGGCTCCAGCTCCCATGCAGCCCTGAATATTGTAAAACAGATATTGGAGAATAAATATCATAAATTCATTATAAAATCCAGTTAATTAAATTCCTGTTATTTAATGAACTTTATATCTCTGCCCTCCTCAATTTATCACCTACTTTTTATCATCTAGAAATAACTATAAATAATTTTCATTATCTCCAGTAACATGTTGCTCATACATCTAAGTACCCCTCTACTCCTTTTATTGTTACCCCTCCCGTGTTATATAACATCTATCTCACCAACTCTAAAATCCCCTACTCTTGCCTATTCTACACACATTACTGGCTAGCCATACTTGGACAAAATGGTGTCCAACTTATTTAACTTATCACCCTAAGTCCTTTACAAATACAAATCCGTCTACTTCACCACCTACTCTTTCAAGCTCAACTATAATCCCAGTATGAGCTCTCCATTATGTCCTTTACTTACATTACCAAATTATTTCCTTGTGTTGTGATGTACACCCTAGTCCTAGCCCATACTCCTCATCTCTACCATTCCCCTTACCTATTCTACATCTGTATCCCCAAGAAACCTAAAATCTCCTCTGTCAATATCCCAAGTATAGTTAATAAAGTAACAGAATTCCATTGTTGGATCTCTCCGTACTCTCCTGGTCATCCTCACTGAAAATTCATAAAAGACTCTGAAATTCTTCCCCCAGACTATAATATTAAATGCTTTGATAGATTAAATAAAAAAGCTGGTGGTGTAGCCATCCTATTTTCAAACCACTTTGCTCTCTCTCCTTCATGCTTCTTTCCATTTACATTCGACTCCACAGAGATACTAAGTTCTAACCTGAAACTAAACAGACATAAAAAATCTATGTATCATTGCCCTGTATCTCCCTCCAGGTAAAAATATCCCCAACCTGGAAGACATCTTTAACTGAAAATCAAATCCCATATCCTACTGATTGCATTTCTTTGCAATGTCAACACTGACTGCATCATCTTTCAACAGACTATTCCTCACATAGCATCAACCTATATAGATCTAAACAACTTAAAATCTCCTATACTCACCCCAACAAAACTTCATATTCTATTTCCATTCTGGACTGGATCCCAGTTTCAAATCCTAAACAATACAGCTCTCCCAGAACCATCCCAAACTCACTCAGTGACTCCTACCCCATCACTGTCCAGAGAGTAATAAACCAAAACTCCAAAGATCAACTCCTTAAAGAATGCCATAATAGTACTAACTTTAAACCTGATGTTTTAGTAATGTTATTCCATCCCTTACCTTGGCCAGTCTTTATACCTTACCTCTGGACAATGCTGTACTTAAGCTCAATTCACAATTTCTCAATACCCTAAATAGCCTTTCCCCATCAGAAAAAACTTGTTAAATCCACCTAAATTATCTGGCTATCCTATACGCATTGCACACTAATGCACAAGAAAAGCAAAGTTTGGTAAAAATGGCAAAGAACCAAATCTCCTGCCCACCTTCAAACTTATAAGCATCACTGTAACCTTGCTAAAACTGAAAGCACTGCTGATAAAGTACAGTATTACTTAGATCAAGAAATCTAGCATGAAAATTCATCAAGAAACTTTGGTCTTCTGTTAAGAAAATCTTGCACCATGAAACTCCTAGCACCCCCTATCCCTGCCCAGATAGCTCTCCCAGAGAAACTGATAAATTTAACTGTCATTTTATAGACTATTGCTACCCCAACACAAAATCCCATACAAACTTTCAACAACCATGATGAGGTTCCCTCAGCCAATAAACATATTTTCTCCTTAAAAGTTGTCTTCAATTCACATATAAAAGACCTACACAGTAAGCTCAAACCCTGATCACCTTCTGTTAATAACCAAACTATAGAAGATATAAAGCTTGCAGCTACTTCCATTGTTTATCCACCCTCCATGTTGATCAATAGATCCATTCAAGAATCACATGTCCCATCTATCAGGAAAAAATTCTACATCATACTTCTTCACAAAGGTGGTAAATCCACTGACATAACTTAAATTTTAAATTAAATTTAAAAGATTAAATGTATCTGCTATTCTAAGCATCTTAGCTTTGGTTTAAGCACTTGTGCTTCAGGCCAGTTATTTTACATTTAAGGTTTTTGTGGTCTACTCTCTTGTGAACAAACCCTTATCAAAACCCTCTCTCCATAAGTCTGCCAAGTATTCAGAACACTATGTCTGGACAATTCCCATCAGTTTCTACTGCCAGCCTGGTTGATATGGGCATACTGAGACAGTATAGCAACTGACTCATGCTCACGGACAGTTATGTTCTCCTAGAATATAATTCTTCTACTTGTGAAATGCATCTACATCAGTAACCTGGAATCCATGCTCTCTCTTGCGCCACAGTCAGCAATCCTGACAAAGAGGAGATTGCCAGCACAAGCACCACCACCCATGTAATATAGCCAAGTATAACAGACACCCACCTATGAAGAGGTCCTCAATAAAAAATGTACCTAAATAACAGAGACCCCCAAAACACACTTTCAAACATTCTACACACAACACCAAAGACATCACACACAGTAGACAACAAACCAGTGTCTCACAAACACAGCCCATTGGGCATAACAATAAACCAGCGCAACCCATAAGATATAACAATAAACCAAACATACTAGTCACTGGCGACTCAGTACTGAGACACACTGCTATCCCCATCACCAGGCTCGACAAGGAGAAGGTCTCAGTTAGTTGCCCGTCAGGTGCCAGACTCCACCACATTACACACGCACTTAAGTCTCTCCACAACAGGTGCAAGTATGACTCTGTCATTGCCCATGTTGTTGTAAATGACTTGAGACATACCTCCCTGGACTATATGAAGAGAGACATGGTTGAGCTCTCAGAGTATGTGTCCCAGGCAGGTATGACTCTAGCCCTAAGCAGCATCCTACTTTCACCAAGAATGTTACCAAAATACCAACAAAAAATAATTGACTTCAATAATTGGCTTAGTTTCTGGTGTCTTTCCAAGGGGATCCAGTATCCGTCTGCCTGGGATAACATGGTTGACAGGCCTCGATGCTTTGCCAGAGGTGGCCTCCACCTGTCACCCCTGGGGTTCCGTATCCTGGCCATGACTCTTGCCTCCCCCATTGTGCCTTTTTTAGGCTATGTCCCAAAGAGAAATCTTCTAACATAAAAGATCTGTCAAAAAGTAAATTGAAGGTCATGCTGCTTAAAACTAGGAGCCTTAGCCTGAAAATGCCCTACTGGAGGCTCTCCTCACACTGGAAAATGCCAATGTCTGTGCAGTCACAGAAACTTGGTTCAGGGCTGAGGAGAGCACCCCTGTCTTACCAGGCTATACCTCATTCCAAACTTTCCGACCCCAAAATTAGCTCAGAAAGACTAAGGGTGATGGAGTCTCTATCTTCATTAAGGACAGGCACACCTCCAGACTGGTTTTCCAGCATAATGCACTGGAATTACTCCAGGTGCAACTGATAATTGGCAAGACACCCATCCAAGTTATAGCCAGCTATAGAACCATCTCCATGACACAGGGCACCCACTCCTCCTACCTGGACTGACTTGACTCCATCAAGGTACCCCCTAACACCCTGATCCTTGATAACTTCAACTACCCCACCATAAACTGGGTGAACTTTTCCTGCACTAATGCACTCACCCAACAATTCCTTGACTTCATCAGTTCTACCACACTAGATCAGCTCATGTCATCCTCCACAAGGGGAGATAACATTCTGGACTTGGTTCTCACCAACATGGGTGACCGCTGCACCACTCCCATTGTATATTCTTCCCTGGTGAGATCAGATCATTGGTCTGTCTCATTCAAAGTTTCTATCCCACCCAACCCCCCCCCCAGCCATAACCAGGCTAAAAAACTTCTCAAAAACTGACTACAACTTCCTAAGGGAAGGTATCAGTAGCTTCACACCACCGCCCTCCTCAGAGGATGTAGAGAACTATGCTGAACAGTATGCCAATGCAGTATGCAAGCAACTGCACAACTGCAAGGACTCAGCCATATGCAACAGAACTAAAACCTGCTCCTCAAGGAAACACACTGTCTGGTGGATGTCCTCTATCAACAGGCTTTACAACAAAAGGAAGAAACTGTTGTCCAAGGGTAAAAAGGAACAAATTCCAAATTGCATAAAACTTCCTCCTCAGCTTCAACAAGCAAATTAGATCACTAATGAAAACCTCCAAAGTCAATTATGAATTGAAACTAGCCTCTGAAACAAAGGAAAATCACAAAACCTTCTTCAGTTATGTCAGGAACCTCCATGGCAAAGCCCAGGTTTGTTATGAATTAGTACTTAATGGTACCACTTACACTGATCCTGTTGACTTAGCCAACCTACTAGCAGATAAGTTCAGTGCAAACTTCACTACCCCATCCCCCCAAAGGCCCATTTGACATCCCCAGTACTTGTCCTGCACCTCACATCTCCATAGATCAAGTGTTAAAGGCCCTATCCAAGGCAAAGAACACAGCCTCTATGGGACCTGATAGTATCCCAGGCTGTATTCTGCACCATCTCCAGCAAGAGCTAGATTTGCCACTGAACACCCTATTCAACCACAGCCTAATTACAGGCTCCATTCCAGCAGAATGGAGAACTGCCATTGTCATCCCCTTGCACAAAGGTGGTGCCACTACTGACCCAGGAAACTATCGCTCCATTAGCTTTGACAAGTCTGATCTGTAAAGCCATGGAGCATATTATTATGGATCTTATAAACAAGAACATATGCAATCTCCAAGCACTTGACCCCTCCCAATTCAGATTTGTGAAGGGCAGATCTTGCCTGTTGAACCTGGCTGACATCTTTGAGACTGTCACCAAGGCTCTGGATGAGGGAATGTCAGTACATACAGCTTTCCTTGACTTGACCAAAGCCTTTGACACAATCACCCACTCGGGCATCATTAAAAAGAAACACAACTTGGCGTAAATCCCTATGTCATCAAGTGAGTGTCCAACTGGCTCACGGATAGGACCCACAAGGTCAAAATAGGCACCACCACCTCCAACAGCAGACCTGTCACTAGCGGTGTTCCCTAGGTATCTGTCCTGGGACCCCTACTCTTTGGCATCTACTTCTCAGAGGTCCAGGCAAAGACAAAGGGCCTGTGGCTGACCAAGTTTGAGGATGACTATAAATTGAATGCTGTCATTGACCCCCCAAATGATGTTAACATACTGCAATAGGGTCTCACAGCAACAAATGACTGGTGCCAAATTCATGGCCTTAAGATAAATGCAAAAAAAATGTATTAACATACTATTCGGCAAAAACACAGCCTTTACTGATTACCATATCATTGGCAACCCCCTAAGCACACAACCTGTGGTGAGAAACCTGGGTAATCAGATTGACAACAATCTCACATTTGACCATCATGTAGTGGCAGTGGTCAGAAAAGCCTTTTACTTGGTTCATTTCTTAAATTAAGGGATTGCATCCAGAAAAAAAGAGGTTTTTAAGCCAATAATTGAGTATAACCCCCCTGTTTGGTATGTACCTCTCTAAACACCTGCACCAACAGGAAAGGCCACAGAAATACCTCACAAAGAGAATCTATGGCATCTAACACCTGTCCTATGAGGACAGGCTCAAATCTCTACTCAGTATCAAACAGATTGCTCAGAGGTGATCTGTGTCTCACCTACAAGGCAGTATCGGTCCCTGCCCTACTAGAGATGCTCCATATCCATAAGTCTAAGTCCTCACGCATTACCCTCTCAAAAGGCCTAAATTTAATATGCAACATCAACAAAACCTGCTGGAGAGATAGGTTTGTCTCCCAGAGGCTGCCCCATCTCTGGAACAGACTTTGCATACATGTCAAACAGAGTACCTCGCTGACTCTCCTCAAGCACAACCTTGATGAAATGGATGGGAAACCACAAATTTCTCCCAGGGGTTGCACCTTTGAACCTCATTGACAGGGGAGACAGGTGCTGACTGAGGTTTCTTTTTTGGGGATAAACTCTTGGCTAGGCTTGTAAGGGCCCCAGGTCCATTAGCCTAGCAACCTCCTATGATCCTATGAGTTAATATAGGTGTGCCCCAAGGTTCTATATTTGGATCTCTTCTCCTTAGCAACTTGCATACATCCTCCCAACAGGCTTATCTCATCCAGTACGCTGACAATTCCCCCCACATTTGCCCATCCAATACTCTTCCTCATTTGCATTCCATTACTCAAAATGCCTTCAGCTCCATTGAACACTGGCACTATGAAAACTATCTCTTCCTAAATCCCAATAACACCAAACTAAATACTGTTTCTCCCCAAATCTCTAACACCTCTCAAAAACAGCTTCAAAATCACTTCACTCAATCACACAGGTATACAAGTCGTATCTCATACCAAGTTACTAGGAATCACAATTGATAATCAATTGAAATTTGATTTTCATATACAAAATTATATAAAACTGACACATCAAAAACTTGCTATGCTGTACATATCCAAAAATTCCTCACCAACTCCTCCAGAGTCACACAGGTGAATATATACCTTCAACCTTCTCTACTGTATGCCTCACCAATTCTTAACAATATTCAAATCTCCCTTAAGACAAAACTAAAACTTTGTTATAATGAGACAGCTACATTTGCAAATACTGTCATATAGTCATCACTGCTCTGCTCTGAAAACATTAAACTAGCTTAAGTTGCCCAATTACCTGAAGTACACTCAACATCTGCTTGCCCACAAAATGATATATAATCCTTTCCACTGCCCATCCATCAGTAACATTCTCAGACAGTATTTTCCTTAATATCCACTTCGCTCATCTGAGAAACAGCTTCATAAAACCTGTAAACCTAAAAAAAACACAGGACAAAGTTTATACTCCTCCTTCATAGTAACCAAAACCTGGAATAAGATTCAAATTGACATTAGATCAACACCCATTTTAAGGGATATCCTAAAAGAATACCTTCTCATCTCCAGGCTCTATACTTTCCTTTCTCCAAGTTAAACTAACTCATTTATTTTCCCCGTCCTATATTCTGTCTCTTACTCTCTCTCTCTCTCTCTCTTTGTTTTCTGTTCTATACTCCTTCCCCCTTGCAGTATCCCTATTTTTCTTACAACCCTTATTTCTCTCTTATTTCCTTCTGTAAACGCACAAAAAAAGGAATGTAGCACAGAGCACCAAAATAAAGTAAACGTACTTTATTCAAAACGTTTTCGCCACTGTTAAATAGCAGTAGCTTCCTCAGACAATTGAAAATAAAACAAGTTAATGCTTTATAACCCTACAACACAGCGTTAGTGACATCACATCCTTTACAAATGAAGCTTGTTGTTGTATTCATTTAAAGGACCCGCCAGGAAACAACCATGAAAAAGAAATACCTGGCGTTATACACTTTTAAAAACAACTGTCCATAACAAAGCCAAAGAAAAAATGGAACAACATCAATTAAATGTGGACAAGTAATATAGCTGTGTTGTGGAATTTACACCATAGTTAAGTATCAAAAAATATCAAAAAATATGTGCATATAATCAACAACATATTAGATAATACAATTAATTGAGCCAAACCTAACTACAACAGCAAGTCCTAACATAACGTTTAGCCCATCATGTCTAAAAATTTTTTTGTATATAAAAAATATTTCACAATATTTTAAAAAGTTTTATTTAAAAACACATTAAAATTAATGAAATTGTCTAAGCAAAGGCAGTGAATTATTTGAATTATAATCATACATCCGAAAGTGGAAACCAAAATGTTTCAATCAACTAAAAACTTTACTATCAAGGCCTAAGGTAACTTTTAAGTTTTAGTATTACCGATATATTACATGCTTCGTTTAAGCCTGGTGGAGCGAAGGCATTCAATAACAGTTGCCACTCCAACTCTTTTATTTCAAGAAGTAAGGGTTGGGGACCACCTCTTATTCCTAAGTGTACCAAATCAATACCCATGAAGCAGAAGCTGTGCCCAGGATTATCAAAAACATGTTTAGAAAGGGCATTGTCAACTTTCTGCTTTTTTATGGCATAATCATGTTGGTAAACCCTGTCACGTAGTCTACGGTCAGTTTTACCAACATAATATAAAGCGATGTACACTACAGACCTTGTCTCACAGGAGATTCTATATTTAATAAAATATTTTACATCTCCAATGGTGAAAGAATTCCCTGCCTTCATTAATCTACATTGGTTGCATGTGCCACAACTAAAAGTGCCCGTTTGTCTAGATGTAATATTTTGTGTATCCGAAGTTTGTAATAGGTCCTTAAGATTTTTCCCCCTTTTATACACAAATAAAGGGTAGGTACCCAAAGCTTCAAGTAGGAATGCATTATTTGAAATGAACTGCCAGTTTTTTCTAATAATGGAACACACTGACCTAGCATGATTTCCGTATGTAAAAATAAACCTGGCCACTTTATCATTAAAGTAATGTAAAGGCTCGTCAGTATTACCAAGGTGGGCAGAATCTGGTGAAATTTCCAGAAGTTGGTCAGCCAGATCGAGGGTATATGAAGTGTTTAAATTGACTCCCTCAAGAAGGGGTTTGTAAAATCCCGCAGCCCTTTTTGTGGACACTTCATTGATCAACCCGTCAATCAGGTCACCCGGGTAGCCCCTATTTAAAAACATGTTCTTGAGGGTTAAACACTCCTCCTCGAAGGCCATAGAAGTGTTACACATGTGGCCCTGACCAGTTGTCCTTTAACAATCGATCTCTTATGTTTCCATGGATGACTACTGGTGAAATGTAGGAAAGCATTGCAATAAGTATGCTTCCTATAAATGCTAGAAAAGATGCCACTATTAGAGGGGTCCTTTCTAAGTTTAACATCTAAGTAGTCTATTTCACTAGTAGAAAAGTTGTGAGTAAATTTTAAGAAGGTACTGGACTCATTCATCTCTTCAACCAACTTAATAGCAGTATGGTAGTCGCCTTGAATGAGAATGAACACATCATCCAAGAACCGGGTGTAGAATTTACTAACCTTTTTGAATATAGGGTTCTTGAAGAGAACGTTCATTTCCCAATCTACTAAGTTGGCTACACTGCCACCACAGGGTGAGCCCATGGCTATTCCCCTTTTCTGCAAGTAGTAGCAGTTATTAAAAATGAAGAAATTAGAAGATAGGATGATGTCCAATAATAAGGTGACTACTTCAATTTCATCCCTCAAAGCATTAAGATGTATTAGCATAAGCTCAACCCATTCCAATGCTTCTTGATGTGGTATAGACGTGTATAAGTCTACCACATCAATTGTAAGGAAGTTGTTGGAGGGTGAGTAGGGGACATCATTTATAGCTTGAAGGAAGGACCAGGAATCCTTACAAATTTGAGGTAGTAACTTCAAATATTTTCCAAGGATGTGGTCAACAACTTTGGAACAAGGGTGGGTGATAGAACTTCTCCCGTCAATAAGGGCACGCATGGGTGGGTCCTCCAAGTTCTTATGAATTTTTGGAATCCCAAACATGACAGGGATTTTTGGGAACGAAATATTGATAAAGTTAAACGTATCTATATTTATCCTTCCCTCAATGAACAAATCCCTGAAATACCCTTTGATTTTAGTGTATTGCCCTGATGTTTCATTAAGGGATGATAGTTCGTAAGCAGGAGAATTCAATACTTTAAGCATCCTACCCTGGTAGTCGTCCTTATCAAGAATGACTAGACCCCCACCCTTGTCTGGTTTCATTACCCTAATGGGTAAATTTCTTAAGTTATTCAAACTTTTTCTTTGTTCTAATGTAATATTACTAGAGTTGTTAAACCACTGGATTTTCCCAACCAATTCCCTAAAATCCAATTCACACACATACTCAAAGGTGTTCAGGATGGGATGCAGGTGGATTGAAGCTACTAAGTAGTTTAAACGGTGCATTTTTGGAGACCCTTAAACATAGCCTTAAGGTTAAGGTTTCTCACAAAGCACTTAAATTCGATCAGAAGTTTTGACAAACATATTTTCTGATCGGGTACAAAATTTAACCCATGAGCAAGTAATTCAATTAAATCTTGTTCAATTTCCAAACAAGAAAAATTGTAAACAGTAAAATCACCTTTTTTGTTTTTTAAAATACTGGGTTTATCAGAGTTAATAAGTGGAAGTCCGAAATTAGTATCTACTTGCCTGTTCCGATTGTTGTTCCTCTGATAATTCCTTACCTAAAAAGGTTTCTTTTGGTTATTAGGCCGTTGTTCTTTGTAGTTAACACTGGCCTTAGTCCTATTTTCTTCTAAGCTGGTGAGTCGACCCTCATCACCATCATCCTGGTCCAGGTTTTGTTGGTCAGCAGTCATGTTTGGAAAGTTAGTACCAGGTTCATGATTCCCACTTCCCAAATGTTCAGAAACATTAGTAGGCCCTTTTTCTTTTGTGAACAAGTTAGGGTAGGCTACATCATTAGCATAAGCTTGCCTATCCCTAATTAATTTCTTGTTCTTGTTCACTTTTAATTTAACAAGTAAGGCATCAATACTTTCAAAAATTCTCTCATAATCATACTTATATCTAGCGATATAATATATCGGTAATACTAAAACTTAAAAGTTACCTTAGGCCTTGATAGTAAAGTTTTTAGTTGATTGAAACATTTTGGTTTCCACTTTCGGATGTATGATTATAATTCAAATAATTCACTGCCTTTGCTTAGACAATTTCATTAATTTTAATGTGTTTTTAAATAAAACTTTTTAAAATATTGTGAAATATTTTTTATATACAAAAAAATTTTTAGACATGATGGGCTAAACGTTGTTATGTTAGGACTTGCTGTTGTAGTTAGGTTTGGCTCAATTAATTGTATTATCTAATATGTTGTTGATTATATGCACATATTTTTTGATATTTTTTGATACTTAACTATGGTGTAAATTCCACAACACAGCTATATTACTTGTCCACATTTAATTGATGTTGTTCCATTTTTTCTTTGGCTTTGTTATGGACAGTTGTTTTTAAAAGTGTATAACGCCAGGTATTTCTTTTTCATGGTTGTTTCCTGGCGGGTCCTTTAAATGAATACAACAACAAGCTTCATTTGTAAAGGATGTGATGTCACTAACGCTGTGTTGTAGGGTTATAAAGCATTAACTTGTTTTATTTTCAATTGTCTGAGGAAGCTACTGCTATTTAACAGTGGCGAAAACGTTTTGAATAAAGTACGTTTACTTTATTTTGGTACTCTGTGCTACATTCCCTTTTTTTGTGCGTTTACTTATTTCCTTCTGTGTTATTTATTTATTTATTTATTTTACATTTGTTGACCGGGCTAGTCTAGCTGGATATATTTCCATTTTCAGTAGAGGCCCGGGGAGAAAAGCTCCACACAAATTTTAACAAAAAAGTCAAAAATAAACAAGCAATTGGACAAATCATCATAGATGAAAAGACAAATAAAAAAAACTACCCAATAACAGGTATATACATGAAAAGAATCACATTTCTAAGAATAACAGTATTAGCTGTAATAACATCAAGAACAAGGCTCAAAACAGAGAGCAAAATTGACTTATAATATTATATAGAACTAATCTTAGTAACAAAAGGAGAAAGAGAAACTCTATAGTAGGAGAGGAGGAAGGGAAGCAGTTTAAGAAAAGTGAAGGAAATGTTAAAAAAAAAATGGATGAGAGAGATTAACATAGGGGAAAGAAGAAACAAAAAAACTCTAAAAGGAGATAGACTGAAGCAGACTCAGGAAAGAGAGAGAGAGAGAAAGTAAAGTAGTAGGAAAGCGCAGAGTAGTAGGAAAGCGCAGAAGAGGCAAATAATTAGTCAGGTTTTGTACAGGAACAGAGCCATTGGCTTTGGAAATAATCTTTGATTTTATGTTTAAAGAGAGGCAGAGATGTGGTAAGTGTTATATCGCTAGGAAGCAGATTCCAGTTCCTTCCTACAGTATTATTGAATAGAGTCTCACCAGCCAAATTATTAGTCTTTGTTATAGTAGCCATAAGTTTACTGGAAGAGCGAAGGAAGTTTAGGTTGTTATAAGGGATTAAAAGTTTAGAGAGTATAGGGGTTTTATTGGGTTGGTATAGAATTTTATGGGCAATAGTGAGTTGAGGGATTAACAGAAGGTTTTGTAGTTCTAGCCAGCCTAGAAGTTTCAGGTTAATACAGTGATGAGTTCTAAAAGGGTTACTAGTGGCAAAACGGGCAATGTTGTTGTAGCAAGTAGCCAGTTTGTTAAGGTTGGCTTTCCTAAGGTAAGGTTGGTGAGGCATAAAGAAGAGTTGACAAAAGATGGGAGTGGGCAATCTTGGCTCTGGATGAAGAGGTTAGGAAAGGTTTGATTCTATATAAGCTTCCTATTTTTCTATTGACTATTTTAATGGTGTTGTTGATATGCTGATCAAAGGAGAGGTTATTATCAATTGTTATTCCTAAAAGTTTTGTTGTTGGATCAGGAGTAATGAGAGTGGCATTATTTGAGGAGATGGTGAAGTCCAAAGGAGTGGACCGTGTGCTAGGAGAGAAAAGGAGAAGTTTAGTCTTTTTGGCATTGAGGAGGAGGTTACGTCTGGTGAACCAAGTTTCTACTGTGTTGAAGACATTTTGAGTAATAGATGAAAGTTCATTAGGAGATGAAGCAGAGCAGATAAGGGTGGAGTCATCTGCATATTGAATGCAGGTTACTTGAGGGATTACTGAGTGGAGATCATTGATGAACAGGGAGAAGAGAAGAGGTCCTAGAATGGAGCCTTGAGGTACACCGATGGAAACGGGTGTGAGTGAGGAAATTTGGTTTTCCCAATGAACTGCTTGTTGTCTATTGCTGAGGTAGGATGTAAACCATTTAGTGGCAAGATTATCAAAGGAGAGGGATGTAAGAGTGTTAATTAAAATGGAGTGGTTGACCATATCAAAAGCTTTAGAGAGGTCGATGAAGAGAGCAGAAGAGAGAAGGTTGTCATTGCGGTTCCTATTGATGGTATCTACAAATGATAGGAGAGCAGTGGTAGTACTATGATGTGGTCTAAAACCATGCTGACAGTTTGCTATTATGTTGTTTTGAGAGAGATACTGTAAAAGTTGTTGGTGAATACATTTTTCCATTATTTTTGCTAATGGAGAAAGGAGGGCAATTGGTCTATAGTTTGAGTACTCAATGGAATTCCCACCTTTATGTAATGGGATAATATGGGATATTTTCCAGATGTCTGGGATGGTTCCCTCTTGGATTGTCCTGTTTATAAGTATAGATACTGGATATGCAATATCTTTGGCAGCTTTTTGGAGAAAAAGTGAAGGGAGCTTGTCAGCAGAAGGGGTACAAGGCTTCAGTTTGTGAATAAGTCTAGAGATGAAAGAGGTAGGAATAGGTTGTAGTTTAAAGTTATTGGAAGAGTGTCTTTGGTTTATTGGTGGGCAGGAGTTATTAGTGCTAAGTTGTCTAGCTAGCGATAGAATAGTGTCAGTAAAAAAAGAGTTGAAAGCATTTGCAGTGAGGTGGGGAGTGTCTGGGTCAGCATTAAGAGGGGTGGGAGTTTTGGATGTTCCTGGGGAAAGGAGTCTATTAATAGATGACCAAAACTGTTTGGGATTGTTATGATGAGTTTGTTGAAGTTTACAGTAGAAGTTTTTTTTGTCAGTAATTATTGCTTTTTTGGTTGAGTTTCTAAGTTGGCGGAAATGAAGAAGATTGAGGGAATTTCTATGGCATCTCCATTTGGCCCAGACTTTATTTCTGGAGAGAATTAGCTTTTTAGTTTCCTTAGAGAGCCATGGGGCAATATTGGTTTTCATTCTGATGGTGCGTTCAGGAGCATGTTTGTCAAGAATGGATAAAAAAGTGGTATTAAAGTATGATACTGCATTTTCAAGAGGAAGAGATTTTAAGGGGCTCCAGTTGCATTTGCTGAGTTCATTTTGAAATAGGTCTATATTAAAAAGTTTTGTAGAGCGTATTTTTTGAATGTTAGGGAGGTTTGGGAAATCAGTCTTTTCTCTAGTGATATAGGTTAAAGAGTGATCACTTATATCATCAGGCAGGGTTCCTGCTTTGTAGGCCTGTTTGACTTTGTTTATGAGTATCCAGTCTAAAATACTCTCTTTATTGTTAGGCTTGTTGATTCTAGTGGTTGAAGTGATAGTCTGGGTGAAACCATATAGGTTCATATGAGAGGAAGGATTATCTGCATTGATAGTATTCCAGTCAACATTAATGTCACCTAGAATTATAGTTTCTTGGGGGTAGGTAGTAGATACCCAGCTAAGAAAGGGTTCTAGTATGGGTATATTGTTTCCTGGTGGTAAGTAGATGCAGATAATGTAAAGGGATTTCTTGGTGTTTATTTGGAGTTTTGTTATGATGGCTTCTACTTTGCAATCCAGGGTAGGATAAGCTGGAAGAGTAGAGATATTTAGTTGATTCTTAAAAAGAATTGCTACTCTACCACCTTTACATTTTGGTCGGTCAAGTCTTACTATATTATAGCCTTGGGGTATGATCTCAGTGTCTTTTGTATCTGGTTTGAGCCAGGTCTCTGAGAGGCAGAGAATGTCAAAAGAATGGATATCTAGGAGGGCATGTAATTGAGCTATTTTGTTATTTATACTATGAATGTTGAGGTGTCCTATAAGGAGGGAGTCATTTATTTTAGGTCTATTAGTTTTGGGAGAGGGATAAGTTGGCCCAGGATTAGGGTGGATGTCTCCATCTTGTAATGTAGGAAGATTTGGTTTGGTTATTAAATGGTTCTTTAGAAAGATTTGTAGTTTTAGTTTCTTATTGGCAGGATGGACATACTTAAGGTGGGAGAGTCTGTGGTATTTAGGTAAGAGATAGTTGGGGTTAAAAGTAATGTTGGAGTGTAAAATGGGAGAGGTATGTGTGAGAGTTGAGGTGTGTTTGTTGGAGTAGATGGAGTGGACAAAAAGAGGATTTTCAAAGAAGGTAAGAAGGTATGCAGAGAACAGGATGGTAAGGAGTAGAACTGTAAGTGTGAGCATAGTAAGGAAATAGGGAGGCATAATTAGAGAGTATTAGGGTAGGAGTTATGGAAGGCACTAGAAGTGGATAAGATGGGAGAAAGGATGTAAGACTTATAAGAGAGGGAGGAGTGGAAGAGGGTCAGTAAGAGGTAGTAAGAGGGTACAAAAGGGTAGTGTAAGAGGAAAAAAATAAAAATGAAGTAGAAGACAAGCTGGATAATTTGCAAAAAGAGGCAAAATACACTGGAATGCTGGTGGAGAGACAAGGTGTTATTCATCATTCCACTGACCTGGGTTTAACAACAGACCTGGTTTGTTGCAGAAACACCTTTGCTATAAAGAATCAAGCATTAGAAAGATGATTCTCCTTTCTTTGCTGACTCTTGTTTGATGACTGCTGTGCTGTTAGAAGATGACAAGAATCTGAATGCTTTCTCAGATCCACATCCATGTTATTATTGAAAGATGCATAAAGATCCTATATAGCAAATATCATTAGAGCACGCAAATAAACATGTGATCAAAACCATTGCATCAGGTTTCACATTCCCAAAAACTATGCCTCAAGCCACCCTCATAAATTAGAGTAATACCTACTGTGGTTGTTATGAAATATTAGCTTTCAAAGTGATCAACATAAACAATGAAAAGTTTCACTTCATGCAGGACAAAGTACATTGAATGTCCATTCGCTCTTCCATGTTAAGTGAAAGATAAAGAAGGTACCACATACTGATTCTAAAACAGAAATGAAGTTGTTCAGGAGTAAAACATTGGTCCACCATACTCTTCTGCAGTTATCCAGATGAAACTTGGGAATCTCCCACATTGGTCCCCAGGGAATTATGGAATACAGTGCTACAAGCACACATATAGAGAGAGTATAGATGAAATAGTTGAAGTCTTGCTAATCTATTGAGGTAATATTTCAGAATGACTTTTAATGTGAGTTTTCTAACTGCTGTTTGAAGCACATTTAGAAGTGATTTTGCACTCAGTGTTCCACTGATTAAAATAAAGGTGTCCACAGCTAAATAGAATGGTCCACTGCGAGAATATACATAGAGTGGATTTTTAAGTACAGTTTCTTTCCATTCTGCAGCATTATCTGATTTATAGTAGAGAAATAACTTGTAGACTGACTCTTATAGCCTCTAGCAAATAAACAACCACACTTTGAGCATTCTGCAGAGCTTTCCAGCTCATACAGCCCAAGTAAACACCTTCTGTCACAAGATGCCTGACCCTGGAATCTCTTAATGTAAAAGCACAGCAAAAGTTATTATCTTTAATTCTCCATTTATCATCTTCTTCTCCACCTTCCTTTGACCTTTCTTAGCCTATAATATTCTTCTTACTGTCAAGTTTCTCTTTCTTCACCTTCTGTACCTTATTACTTCTTCTTTCTTCATAATATTCAAATATACTTAGAAAATTATACATACGTACGTATGTATGTTTATACATACATACGTATGTATGTTTTTCCCTGTCTCTGATGTAATCATGTTTTTTTTTCATCTACTGATCTGGTTTGTATAGTTTATTGTAACTTCTTTTACTACTTGTGTTTCCAAGATAATATCTATAAAAGTTGTATGATATCTTATGGATCATTTCTTCCCGATCCTCCACTGAAAATGGGATTTATGCCCAGTCGGACTTCCCCAGTAATCAAATGTCAAATAAATTAAAATAAATAAATACATAGCATCAGTAAATGTTGTTCCCTCTGAAGTCCATTATAACATGGAGCATGATGATGAGGTTATTATATGATAGTCTTAAAAACACTGGTAGAACAATTGTAAACCTCCCTTACAATCTAGATGATTTCTCAACAATACATTGAAAATAACAGACCAATCTAGAACATGAACACAGGGCTGGAAGTTACAGCATTTTTTCATACATGTACATAAAAAGGTAAATCACCTAATAATGACAATCACATGCTACATGCATGCAGCCTCAGTCAAATATATGTGTATTTCAAAATATCTGAGATCTCTGCTCACTTAGCAAGCATCATCCTGAAACCGTTTTATTAAGCTTGCAGAATGTTTTAATTTCACAATAGACATCTGTAGCTTCACCTTTCTTAAGAATGATATCCATCCTAGCTTAATAGGTGACCTAAATAAGTATTAAGATCCAAAAAGTGACACCTGTAACTTACAACATACCACAATAACATTCTCTGACGAACCATAAATTCTTTGATTATCTAACTGATGTTTCATTTTATGGGAAACAAGGACATCAGCAAAAGAACAACATAACTCATCATGGCTCTTATCACAAATTCATTATGAACTGTGGTTAATTATATTATATTATATTATATTATATTATATTATATTATATTATATTATATTATATTATATTATAGCATGCTTTGGGTTATTTTTTTCACTGACAATTTAAAAAGACAGTCTATACTCCTCAAACAGAATAGTTTAAAAAATAATACAGATGGTGAAGGAACATTGAGTGGGCGCTGTGGCCACATCAGAGCATCCTATTATACATCCTTCACTGAATGTGTCTTTCAGCTTTTCCGGGTTAGGGGTCGCCACAGTGGAACTCCGGTCCGCTAATGATTGGCAGTGCCAAGTTGCCAGCCCTGACGCACAACCTTCAACGAAGGTACGCTCATTCACGTAGAAGACGCTCTAGCTGAGAATCGAACCGGACAGCGTCTTACTGTGAGGCGACAATGCTACCGCAGCACCACCACCATGGATATTATACATCCTTCATTACTTTTTCTAATAGTAAAAAAAAAAATGAGTTCAGAAAGACTTTTATAAATGTGCAACAAGGAATGACAAGAGACAGTGCATCCTTTGAAAGTTGATATACATACTTTAAAACTGTAGGACTGAAATGACTCAACAGTGAAGGGGGTGGTATTACATGGTTACATAATGAACTCCTCTAAGCCTAATTTTTACACTGTTTGATTAGGTACTATGAGAACTCTTGAGGCTATAATATATACCTTAGAAAGAAAAATATGCCAATTACTGGTCCAGTGTGGTGTATCAAACATGTAGCACTGAAGTGATTCAGTTGTGCTGGTTTTAAATAAAAAAAAAAAAAAAAAAAAACACATGACCTGCCCAGATGAGAAGCATAAGCATATGGTATCAACACAAAATTCAGATCTAAAATCTGACATAATACTCTAAGCAAACAATGAGGTACCAGTTGTTGTTTCTCTTCATCACCAGCAGATCAGGCTATTCACACAAATGAGCCCACTGACGATATATATGGAAAGTTCTCTGAAAGAACTTACCACATTTAAAGATACAGGCATAATAAGTTGTTAAACACTATAGCAAAGCCCATACTTGGTTATACTTACATGAAATAAAAGATACATCAATAAATAAATAATATTACTGCCTGGAAATTTCTATTTGCATGAAAAACACATGCAGAAATATCTATGACAATCAAAAAAACAACCTTAGAAAAGGCCAACAGGTCTAGAACCTCTTGACATTTTATACAAGTAATAAATCATCAGGATCTGGTTAATGATTACTTTCCATATTCCCAAAAATCTCACATTACATATTCTTCCTTACATGGCCAGATCATCTGCAGATAAAAGCCTCATGCTGCAAACCCTTGGCTTCTTTCCCACCCCATTTAAACCATGTTCATCATATTGTAGATTTTTCATATCTAACTTTTATTGCTTTTTTCAGTTTCTTCTTTTATATTTAAGTCATAAAAGTGTTTCCAGATACTGGACTCTAACACTACGTTCGTTTAGTATTTAACACACCCACCAAAATTTATTTTCCCTTGATTATTTATGAAGTTTTGGAAGTAGAAGGTTCCTTCTTAGAGGGTATGAAGGTGATCCCAGTGCTGGGACCTCCTTTGTTCATTATTTACTTTACTGATCTCCAGATCATGAACCAACACCTCTGTCTAACCAAGTTTGTATACTATGAACTGGGAGCCATTGTCAACACCAGCTCTGATGCTGATGTTTTAAACCTGTAAATTTATTTATTTATTTATTTATTTTTTTATTTTACATTTGTTAACCAGGGGTGTCTGACTGAGCCGAAAAGGCCCTTTTTCAGCAGAGGCCCGGGGAGAAAAGCTCCACAAAGAAAAATTACAGACACATTTAGTTATTTAGACATAATCAGTATACACACAAATTACAAGAGACATGTTTTTACAGTGGCATGCGGCACAAACAGTTACAGTGGAGAGAACAATCAAAAAGATATTAATTTTAAAAATAAAGGTAAGTAATAGATTTGTGGTGTACAGCTGAACTTTGGAATGTAGGTAGAATACATACATAGTACACAGGTACAGTACATACATTGTAGATTAGCCAGTGTTTGTGAGTAAGACTGAAAAACTATTATAAATTGCTCTAGATTTAGTATGCATATGTTATCCGCTTTCACTAGCCTGGGGAGCAATCATGGCACTGCCAACTTTGCTTGAGATGTTGCCTGATGAGGTCTTTAAAGGAGGCTTTGGATGATGTGTTTTGAATGCTAGTAGGGACAGAGTTCCATTTTTTAGCCACCGAACTACTATATAGTGCATCTCCAAAGCTATTGTAGCTGTTGGTGACTTCTAGTAGTAGTTTGCTTGATGATCTAAGAGTCCTTTTGGCTGAGTGATGTTGTACTAGGTTTTTGAGGGCAGGACACTTATTGGGGAGGTAATAGATAGAATGACAGAGGCAGAGCTGATTGTAGGTTAGGAGGTTGGGCAGTTCAAGCCAGTGGAGCTGTCTCAAAGCAGTACAATGATGAGTTCTATATGAGCAATTTGCAGCAAAATGGGGAATTCTGTTATAGCAAGCTTCCATTTTGCTTAGTTCAGTTTTGTTGAGATTAGTCAGAATGGGAGATGCATAGAGTAGGGTGGATAGAAGTTGGGAGCGAGCAATGGCTGATCTTGTGTTGTTGGTAAGAAATGGTTTGATACGGTAGAGTGACCCCAGTTTGGCATGTACTTTTTTAATAGTTAAGTTCAGATGACTATCAAATTTTAAGTGGGAGTCTATGGTTATTCCCAATAGCTTAGCCTGTGCCACTGGAGCAATTGGAGTAGCATTTGTGGAGTAGATAGTGAATTGACTGTTAGTGTTTTTGTTAGAACTGGTTATAATCATAAGCTGAGTTTTCTTTGGATTGAGGATAAGTTGGGCTTTGGTAAGGTAGTTTTCAATGTCAGAGAATGCTAGTTGAGTTGTTTGCAGGAGGGTGGAAATGTTTTGTGCAGCACAGATTAAGGTAGTGTCATCTGCATACTGAATTATAGATGCATGCTGTGTGGAGGTGTGGAGGTCATTTGTGAAGACTGTGAATAGTAGTGGTCCTAAGATAGAACCCTGTGGGACTCCTATAGTTATGGGCAGCTGAGGAGAGAGAGAATTTTCCCATTTCACAGCTTGGTACCTGTCAGTTAAGTAGCTTTGGAACCAGGTAAGAGTGGAATTAGATAGATGATATTGGTTTAGTTTGTTTAGCAGGATTAGGTGTGAGACTGCGTCAAATGCTTTGGACATATCCAAAAAAAGAGTTGACACTTGCAGGCCTTCATTTTTGAGACGGTTTACTGTGTCTGTGAAGCAGAGGAGAGCTGTAGTGGTACTATGGGCAGGCCTGAAACCATGCTGAGTAGGTGACAGGATGTTGCAGTCTAGGAGATAGTTTAGCATCTGGGTATGGATGCATTTTTCTAGGATTTTGGCCAGGGGGGAGAGTAAAGCAATGGGTCTGCAGTTATTAAGTTCAGTGGAGGTCCCGCCTTTATGTATGGGTGTAACATAGGATATTTTCCAGAGTTTGGGCACATAGTTTTCAACAATTGATCTGTTTATGAGTGTGGAGACTGGGATAGCAATAGCATCTGCTGTAAGTTTCAAGAAATAGCTGGGGAGTAGGTCGGCTGCTGTTGATGAGGTTTTTAGTTTGGAGAGCATGCTTTTGATTGAAGTGGTGGAAACTGTTTTGAGGGTAAAGCTTGTATTAGTGTTATTTGTGTTGGGGGGGATAGTGAGGAAGGAACTGTCCTGTGATACTAAGGATAGAATTGAGTTCACAAAGTGGGAGTTGAATTGTGTTTCGATGGGAACTTTAGTGTCAGGGGTGGTTGGTTTGGGGGTAGCCTTTTGGGTGGATTTTAGTAGCTGGTTTACATTTTGCCAAAATTTTTGCGGATTGTGTTGGTATTTAGTTTGTAATGTTGTGTAGTAGGATTTTTTGTCCAGCCTAATGCATTTTTTGCACGGTTGCGCAGTTCTTGGTACTTAGGCTTTGTGTTTCTTTGTTTTTTGATAGTAACGCCAGGCAGTGTCTCTGGACTTGAGGATTTGTTTGGTTTCTTTACTGAGCCAGGGGTTTGTAGAGGTTCTAACCTTGATTTTGCACAATGGAGCGACAGCTTCTAGGTGTTGTAGAAATGTTTTGTTGAAATATGCTACAGCCTGGTCAAGTGGGAGGGTTTTTAGGGGGGTCCAGTCACAGTTACACAGTAAAGTGCTGAGGACCTCAGGAGAGAATTTTTTTGTGTTTCTAGTGGATATATAGTTAGTGGTTTTGCATATGCTTGTTCTACTACGTATAAAGTATATTATGTTGTCATCACTTAAGGTGTCTGGGAGACTGCCTGTGTGAGGGTACAATGTGGGGTTGCTAGTTAGGACCCAGTCAAGGATGGATTCCCTTTTAGATTTTTTATCACACCTAGTTGGAATAATACCTGACATACTCAAAATGTGCTCAAAATAAATGCTGAAAAGTACAATACTGTCACATTTGTAAATATCCTCTCCCCTAGCATACATTTTAACTAATGTTCTATAACCTAAATGGCATCTGGACTCTCCCATGAATTCCATGATCTTAAAAGGTACCATGCACTGCAATGGATACCTCAGAAACTAAACTGGCAATAGTAAAAAAAAAAAAAAAAAAAAAATAATCACCATTCTATAAAATATGGACATTGAAAGAACTGGTTGCTTTACTGATGAGTGTTCCTTATTGTAAAAATGTTATGACAGACTCTACATTCTGTTTATTCAAACAATTCAAGGTATAAATCATTTACTTGAGGATTATAAGCAACGTTTATTTTACAAGCAGCATGTAAAATATGTATGTTCAAAACATAACCCAGCTGATACTCTGTCCCATGGAAACTGGCTAGTTACAGGGTTCCCAACCAAACTACAGACTTTTGCAATTTCAAACACACCCCTCTGAGTAAAGCCTGTGCTTGCCTGTACCTCTGAGAAGTATATACCGAACAGGAGGGGTCCCAGGACTGAGCCCTGGGGGACGCCACTTGTAACTGGTTTAGAGTCGGACCTAGAGCCTGCAAATCTCACCGTGTGGGTTCTATCCATGAGCCAATTGTCAACCCATCTCATGACATAGGGGTTTATGTTCAGGCTGGTGAGCTTGTCTATAATACCAGAATGGGGAATGGTGTCAAAAGCCTTTGCGAGGTCTAGGTAGGCTGTCCTTTCCCTCATCTAAAGCCTTGGCAATTGTCTCAAAGAAATCCACCATGTTTAGGAGGCATGATCTGCCCTTAACAAAGCCAAACTGGGTAGGGTCCTATGTTTGAAGGTTCCCAATGTCTCTGTTAATGAATTCCATGATGATGCACTTCATAGCCTTGCAGACCAGGCTAGTCAGGCTTATAGAGCGATAGTTCCCGGGGTCCGTTGTGGGTCCACCTATGTGGAGTGGAATAACTATTGCTGTGCACCACTCTATGGGTATGTAGCCTGTAGAGTGTCTGAGTTTGAACAGTGTGTTTAGGTGAGGGGTTCGTTTATTTTTGAGTGCGTGTAAAACACAGCCTGGGACACCGTCTGGTCCCATTGAAGCTCTATTTTTGGCTTTGGATAGGGCTGTTTTAACCTGTGTGTCGGTGATTGCTGGGGCACTACATTCTTCTGGTATGGTTATATGGCTTTAGGGGGTGAGAGGGGGGTGAAGTTTGCACTAAACCTGTCTGCCAGAATATTGGCAGTATCAGTCGGTTCAATGTTTTTTGTGCCATTCTGCACTAACTGAGAGCAGATCTGAGAGTTTCCACTTAGGTTCTTGACATAGCTAAAGAACGCTTTGTGGTTTTCTTTGGAGCCCTTGGCAATTTTTCTTTCGAAGCTAGCCTTAGATGATTTTATGAAGGATTGCAGTTTCTTGCTGATACTGATCAGGGATGTCTTTCCTTCTTGGGATTTTACTCTTTTTTGCAACAGTTTCCTCCTTCTATTGTATAGCGTGTTTATGACAGGGGTACACCAGATTGGTTTCCTTTTCTTGGAGGAGTAAGTCTTGGTTTTGCTTGGGATAGCACGATCCATGCCTTCTTGCAGTTGCTCATAGAGTGCCTTTGTAAGGGATTCAGCAGCTTGGACAGCGTTGTCCTTTAGCATGAGGGCTGTGAACTTTTCTACCTCAGTCTTAAGTAACGTGAAGTTTGTTTTTGAAAAGTTTTCCACAGTGGTTTCCTTGACTGGGGGTGGGGGTGGAATGTGGATAGCCAGACTGATTAGTCTATGGTCTGATCTAACCAGCGAGGGTTTGACCTCCGGTGTAGAACACTGGTCACCCATGTTGGTGATGAGCAGGTCCAATATGTTGTTACCTCTGGTGGGGGTGTTAACCAGTTGATCCAGGACATTCGAGTTTATAAATTCTAGGAAGTATTGGGCAAGGGAGTTAGTACTTGAGTAATTCTCCCAGTTAATGTCTGGGTAATTGAACTCATCCAATATTAGGGCGTTTGGTAGGACCTCCATATTTTCCAGTGTCTCCAGAAATGTGTAATGGGGGTCCTGAGTCATGGTGGGTGATCTGTAGCAAACTACAATTTGAATTGCAGTTTTGCCCTTTGTTAGTTGCACATGGATGATCTCTGAGGCACTGTGCTGTGCCGCTAACCTGGAGGTGTGGGTATCCTTGATGAATATAGATACACCCCCCCCACCTTTTGTGTTTCAGTCTGGATTTCGGTTTGGGTTCTATGGCCGAAAAGTATGGTATGAGTTAAAACCTGGTAGTGCTGGGGTGCTCTCTGGAGTTTTAAACCAGGTTTCCGTTACTGCACAGATATCGATGTTCTCCATACTGAGGAGTGCCTTGAGTGCATGCATTTTGAGGTCTAGACTTCTGGCATTGAGTAGCATTACCCTCAGTTTTGATTAATTGTGCTATTTACGGGTGGTGGGTTTGTCTTTTGAGCCTGGCATAAAAAAGGCACTATCAGGGTGGCAAAAGCCTTGGCCAGTATTCGAAAGCTTAAACGTGACAGATGCAAGTCATCTCTTGCAAAGCAACGTGGCTTATCGAGCATGTCATCCCATGTGGACAGATACTGGGTCCCCTTTGAATGACACCAGAAATTTAGCTAAGTTGGTATAAAGAGCAATGTCACAGGGAAAATACTGGTTTTCAATCTAACTTTCAATTTGGTTTTGGATACAGTGAGTGTGAGCAGTTTAGATATTTAAGTCTACAGAGATGAATGAGATATGTATTGTAGGTTTGGTGCTATATAGTATGTGTGGCATCCCCACTCTGGGCCAGTAATCAAGGAGCCTGAATCCTCACCACTGACACTGGAGAGGGGCATTCACTTGGAATACAAGTGGATACACTCTATTTCTAGATGCAGAGCTCTCTGCATCAAGCACAATTTCCCTTAAGAACACACAGGGAACACACTCAGCCTGGGGTCTGGGCTTCTCTTTCTGTCTCTCCTCATGTCCCCAATAAGACTCATCCACTGGCACAGCTACAGAGTTAAGTCCTCAGCTGAGTGTCCACACCAAGTCCTCCACCACTCCCTGCTCCAAGTAGCTGATACACACACACACACACACACACACACACACACACACACACACACACACACACACACACACACACACACTTTGAGATTTAATTTTCTCACACACACACACACACACACACACACACACACACACACACACATACACACCTGGGAAAGGCTGGCACAGATTACATGCTCTACCAATCTTCCCCAGAGTATAACGTGGATTCACTGCCACCAGCCAGTTACTATACAGGTCTTGCAAGAGTACCCAATTATACTGAGTGAAATTAATATTAATACAAATGGTAGTGTTGACCAAACAGCCAGGTTTCAGGAGTGCTGCAGTGTTACCAAATGAGTCTAAGTACTGTCAGAGATTAAAATAATTTCTAGAAGACCAGCCACAATGAATAGTTTAAATATATTTAATAATAAATAATAAAAGAACATGAAAATATGAATATCTATTTATTGTAAACACCAGAGTTTCAACCACAGGAAATATTAACATACCACAGATGAATAGAGTCACACGGATACAGAAAACAGTGCTTAACTGACCTCACTATATTTTCTGGACTAATCTAAAGAGTTACTATTCCCTGGTTCACTTACTAGAGCAAGATAAGATGAAGTAGGTAAGGGAGCCTTCTATGACAGATTCCAAGAAACTGACTGCTCCTGAGACTTCAGTCTCCTCTAATATTAAAACATTATTTCTGTACAGAATGACATTACATACATCTGGTCATCTGACTTCTGGTTCCCATGCAACCCCCATTGCTAGAAACTGTCAGTGTTTATCACATAAATGTCAATAATACACATACATAGAGCCTTATTATGATCTGCTGCAGCTCCTGGAAGTCATAAAACAATTTCAAAGTTTCAGAGTAACAATTAGTTCTCCCCAATGGCTATACAGAAAGCTCCCAAGTACAGACTTTTTGTCTCTGGTTGCATTAAAAACTGTGAGATAACATCTTTATGGCCTAAGCCCAGTAATTTAATTTTTTTACTATTTCTCAAAACCAGGTGGATTGAGATTAACCTCTTCTCTTCCACTATCCTCTGTTACAATATATACATTTAAACAGTTACAGTAATGCATACTGTTGATGCATTTTTAACACAAGCAACTTTACAAATGTGTTTTTCACCAAAAGCATCTGTACAATTCGGTTTGATATACAAATGACATGTAATTCTTTACAAAATTCCATCTAGCTGTGCTGGCATATGTTACACATCCACTGCCCTAATTCTCCTGGCATGGATGTCAGTACCTCACATCATCACAGTATGTATTGTAGACTTGGTACTAATTTGTATGTATTATAGGTTTGGTGCTATACTGCATGTATTGAAGGCTTGGTGTTGTATTGCATGTATTGTAGGTTTGGTGCTATATTGTATATATTGTAGGCTTAGTGCTATATTGTAGGTTTGGTGCTATACTGCATGTATTGAAGGCTTGGTGTTGTATTGCATGTATTGTAGGTTTGGTGCTATATTGTATATATTGTAGGCTTAGTGCTATATTGTAGGTTTGGGGCTATACTGCATGTATCATAGGCTTGGTGTTATATTGCATGTATTGTAGGTTTGGTGTTTTATTGTAGGCTTGGTGTTATATTGTATGTATTGTAGGTTTGGTACTATATTGCATATATTGTAGGTTTGGTGCTATACTGTATGTGTTGAAGTGAGGGATGCACTGGTCATTGAGTAGTTAATAGGAGTGTGATTAAGGGATGTTAGACTGCGCATTAACAATTGGGTGGAAAATATGTTGTATTACCAAGAAGGAAGAATAGGGAGGTAGACATTATTAATAATGTGAGTAAGATTATATTATAAGAATGTGTCAGTGTGCTATAAGTTAAAATGAAGCTCCAAAATAGCTAGGAAACTTGCAGACAGTGGGAGTGTTTCCAGACTGAAACCTGAGCAGTTTGATGTTTCATAGGTAGGTACTAGGCTATTGGCCCTAGGGCCTATATAAGTCTAGCCAAAAAGGTACCCTGGCTTTTGCCACTCAAGAAAATTATTTTCCTGTGCCCCTGTCAAGCAGAGCCACAGAAGTGATCTCCGGGGTGAATTTCCCAATAGGGATGTCATAGTTAATAGGATCCATCCTTGGAGCTTCAGTTGGTGTTGATCCTCTGCTAAGTTAAACTGAAGACATAAAGGGAAAGAGAAAATTATCTTGTTTGTGTGAGTTTAGGAAGGAAAGGCTTACTGTAGACAGCAGACAGTACAAATAGATGAGTAAGTGGATTAGAAAAGATGTTTGTAAAATAGAAGCTGGAGTTGTGGTTAAGTACAATATAAATGAAGAAAGCGGTCAAGTTAAAGTTACTGAGTTGGGAAAGTGGTGTTACTGGAGTAGATGCATGTATGTGAGTCAAGATGGAGTGTATATGTGTAAGGGGTGTTACTACAAGTGAGCTGAGATTAGTTAATAGATTGCTATTGTTAGTATTTATGAGAAAGAAATTCAATTGGGTGTAGTCATGCTGGGGTGGAGTTTTAGAGAGTATAAATGTAAAGCAAGGAGTGGGTGGAAATTGAGGGTTGTGTAGTGGGGCCAAACCATATAGCATTGATTAGTACAATTCCCAAATAAAACAATTTATGTAACACTGAATAGAAACAAAATCCAGAAAACTAACGCAGTTCAGAATTACCTTCCTGCCCTGGCTAAAAGTAGAAAGGGAGAATGAAAAAAGATATGGGTGATGGTGTGGAGGGAAAAGCCCAAGAAAGATAAACAGCAAAGTGGAGGGGGTGTGGAGAGAACGCATAAAGAAGACACTACAGTAGGACAAAAGGTAAAAGTAGTAAAGAGAATGATAAAGACAATCACAAGTAAAGTTAATAAGGAAGAATGTTAATGAGATGACGACAGAGATGACCAGCAAGAACTTCACTGCAGCAGAGTAAAAAGGAAAAAGGAGAAGAGACAATAGAACAGCTGTCTCCATAGTGAATACAATAGGCAGACAACCAAGTTCTGGAGGCAAAGAAGAAATGAGAAAGAGATGGTTTAAAACATGGCATCACAAGAAAAACATGAGAAACAAATAGAAGGTATTATCATTATATAAAACTGTGAGAGACAAGAAAGTAGGATATACAGAGTGTTGACAGAATAAGGAGAAATTCATATAAGTTACAGAGGTAAAAAAGCAAAGAAGATCCTTTCTACTTGGCAGAGTACACTAAACAGTAGGCAAGATCTTTACATAGACAAATAGTTGGATAATTCTTATCCCCGAGACTGCAGAGTCTATGGGCCTGCAAAATATTGTTTACTAGGGAAAAAGATCCATATATATATATATATATATATATATATATATATATATATATATATTGTGTGGTTCAACACTGCAGTAGAACTATACCAAAAGTTTAGAAGGGGATTCCTCAGATGATTAAAATCATAGGCACTTGCTGATGGATAATTCTTGTTCCTGAGTCCACAGAGGAGAACCTCAGTTAGATGATGGTCTATGAATAGGTAAAGGTTACCAATAAGAAAAAAACAATTATATAAAAGCTTCCCATTTCAGTAATCCTTTCTAATCCCTGCCTTTTTTCCCTCATGAAGACATAGATTTCTTTTATTTTGTTGATAATGCTAGTTATATACATACATACTTAGTCAGAATTGGATGTATAACTGATCAGGTATGTTCTATGTTCATTTCTTTCTCTGACATAAATAATTACCATGCAGTACAACTTACTTGAAAGCTTAATTATCTGGAAAATTAGTTTTGACTTTTACAAGTTGCCCTTCTTGCAGTACATCTCCAAAAGTAATAGTTGATGTGACTCCTTTTATAAAAACTCACTACAAAAGCTCGCACACAAATAGCGCTGACCATGCGTGTTCACTCATAAAAAGTCGGCTACTGTTAAAGGGATTTCCTCTTGATTACTGACCTATATCTCTACATATTCTTTTTTAAGTCAACTTGCTGTATATATTGCTTGTTTCAGTTTAAACGCTGACTCTGATGACACTATCACCCACATAGAGCCGAGCATGTAGGAATGCTTCTAAAGGATTGGCAATTGCTGTCGTACTTTAGCTGAGAGTATCGCACTGATATTTTATACTTTGCCATTGAAAAGACTAACTGGCAGCGCAATACAATTAGTGATTCACTAAGCCAAGAATAACACTAGTTATTATCTTTACTCGCTCCAATAGATAACCCTGTGATTATGTTACTGCCTAACCCATACAAGTAAGCATAACTGATTTCACTTAGATAGCATTGACATATAACTATATAGCTAACATAGCTCTTTCCAACCTGGCTATTATCTGGGAAATTAGTTTTGCTGAGTTTTTAGAATAGTAACAGTACCTGTGTTGTTTTATTGTACTCTCTATATGTTTAAATCGAATTAAGTTCTTTACTGTCTAGATGTTTTAGAACAATTTAGGGATTTCACTGTTTTGTGTCAAATATATGTAGTTATGACTGTACACCTGTTTTCTATTGACTGCAATTCCTAGTATTATCTACTTCACTACCTTCTCTCTTTCTACTTTTACCAGCCTGGTGAACCTGTACATTCAGTACCTAGATACCAGGAAGTCATTCTCCTGGAAGTCTTTGGAACTAGTCTGGACTATGAAATTACCCACCAGCTCCCTGAGAGGCCAGCTTTTTTAAGACAGTGAAAGTATGTGCTATTCTATATACCAGAACTTTGTACCAATACTTCAGGTTTAGAACCCTGCTACGCTAGGCAAGTTTCCCATTCAGGATAGCCAGCAGCCTACGACCCTCCCCCCCAACTATATTTTTCTGTGTTTTTAGCCAACGCTCATAGACAGCCTATATTCTCCTTTTGTATTAAATAGCCCAACTCCCTCTTTCCTGTAGCCTACCACCCTTGTATGTGAGGGATTTGTGACAATTAACTCACTGGCCACTAGGTGGCGCCTTACCTTTACTGCTCTGTATCTTAGTCTCTACAACTATCTCTCTACAAGACCTCCTAACCATATTTTTTGTTCTGTTTTCAGCTTCTCCTCTTCTTAGAGCTTGTTCTGCACCTCCCTACCCTTGTCCCAGTGTACACCTTTTACTACACCCTATCTCTCTTACATGTATATGTACCTTACACTAACCTGTTAACATACTTCTGCTTTCTCTCACTTTCAAACTTACCTGCATATTTATCCCATTCTACAGATTGCCTTCCTGGTTGTCCACTCTCTTGTCTCTGCCCGCTCCGTCCGCCCTTCAGGCTCACTCTGCTCCCCTACCCTGCCCCCAATTACCACCCGCCCCCAGTGCTCCTACATTTATGGCACTAGTGACCACACCCCTATCCTAACTTCCCCAGTCAGATAAGAGCCTATCATATACTCATTCAACTTTTTCTACTGAACATCACACCCACTAATTAACTAACCTACCTCCTCCCCTATTTACTTAAAGTCAAACTACTACTTCTCCTCTAGAACTACACTCTACCTGTCTCCTCCTTGCTCACCTCCCCAATAATTAAAATGTTCACAACACTTATCCCTCCACAACTTAAACTGCTTATCTGCTTATCACTTTTTTTTCTCTCATTACTACCTACTTCTTAACCTTCTACGAATACCCACTTTAGTCTACTCTTCCTTTTCCATCTAAACATACCTCTACACCTATATCAGCTTTCTCTCATACCTTCTTAAATCTCACTACTCAACCCAACTACCTACTAGCCAAATACCACAGACTAGCATACTTCAAATTAAGCAAACCAAAATCTAGGAAACTAATCGACAGCTTTCACAAACTTCCCCAGCCAAAAGATTTTAAACTTCTCCACTTACTGTTGGATGGAGATATTAATCCTAAACCTGGCCCACACCATACCAATACCAATACCTACAAAAAACAAGACAAAGCTACTTCTCTATCATCTATCATACCTACCAACTCTCTCTCTATTGCCCATCTCAATATACAAAATATTTGTAATAAAATTACTCAAGTCCATGCCCTTCTAGAAATCCATCAATTTGATATTTTATGTTTAACTGAAACATGGCTAAAGCCTACCATCAAAGACAATGAAATCACTCCACCTGGGTATAACATCATTAGACTCGATCGCACTGCAAAAAAGGGAGGAGGGGTAGCAATTCTCTATAAAGCACAATTCCAAATTAGTATTATACATCAGACTCTTAGCTTAGAAAATCATGCAGAGGTAATTAGCTCCAAACTTCAAGTCAACAGTAGTAAAGCCATAAATATCATATGTGTTTATCTTCCCCCAGGAAATAACATCAACACACTCGAATGCATCCTCAGTTCACTCTCCACCTACCTCCCTCAAGAAACACTAGTCCTAGGTGATTTCAACATTGATTGGTATTCCTGTAATAGTACAAAACCCACCTCCCATATAAACCTACATGGCTTTATACAACTCATTAATAGTCCCACTAGAACTAATAAAACCAACAACAATAAAGCCACCTTAGACTGGATTCTTACTAATACTCCTCAACAAAGCTACCATTCAGGTACCCTCCCAGATGATCTAAGTGACCACTCACTTACTTATGTAATTAGACATAATCCAACCTAATTTTACCTACCACTTACAGAATACTACGTTCAAAAAAGCAATTTAACTCTGAACATTTTCTAGCTGAATTAATACAATGTAATTGGTCCCCACTAAAATATCTCCCACTTAATGAAGCAGTAGAATACTTCATTTCCACATTCTTAGCTATCCTGGATCACCATGCCCCTAGTCGAACTATTAGAACCAAAGCTATAGCAGCACCCTGGCTGATCAATAATACTAGGCAAAAAATCATTCTCAGAAACAAATCTTGGGCTAAATGGCGTACCACTAAAAATCTAACTGACCGCCAAAACTTCAGAGAGCTTAGAAACAGTACAAAAATAGCCATCCTGGCAGACAAAAATAACTATTACCTTCAATTACAACAAACCTCCAAAAAGGAACCTAAAAAATTCTGGGCCAGCATTAATCCCCAGGCCAGTCTATCACACCTAACCCTCAGGACTCTAATCCAGAGAATCTCACACAAATAGCGAATGACTTTAATTCATTCTTCACTAATACTATCCAAACTCTTGCTAGTCACCTATCTCCCGACACCTCTAAACTACTCTTACCTACTTTAAATCCACCTCCTTCCTTTCACTTACAACCTGTATCTACCTCCTTCATCTTATCACTGCTCCAAAAACTAAGACCTACCGTCCCCTCTGCAGACAAACTCTCTGCAGAATTCTTGCAAATAGGAGCCAAAGCGATTGCCTATCCCATTTCTATTCTGATAAATAGATCCATAAATGAAGGAATTTTCCCCTCCATCTGGAAGATTTCTCACATCATCCCACTACACAAAGGGGGTAAGTCTAATGACTTCTCTAACTTTCGTCCCATATCACTTCTATCACCTATAGCTAAAATCATGGAAAAATGTATCCATAAGCAACTTCTTAACCACCTTCTGCAAAACAACCTACTTGCTAACAGTCAGCATGGATTCAGACCCTCCCATAGTACTACCACAGCATTACTCTCCTTTACCAACTCCATTAACTATAACCGCAACAATAATAACCTATCATCTTCAGTCTTCATTGACTTATCTAAAGCTTTTGACATGGTTAACCATAAACTTCTTCTACACATACTAAAATCTCTCTCACTTGATCCTCCTTCCTTAACTTGGTTTACATCTTACCTAGAAAACCGTCAGCAAGCAGTTCTCTGGAAAAATGCACTATCTAATCTCCTTCATATTTCTTTAGGTGTACCTCAAGGCTCTATTCTAGGCCCCCTTCTATTTTCTATCTTTATTAATGACCTCAAATCAGCTATCCCAAACACTACCTGCATACAATATGCAGATGATTCTACTATAATCTGCACTGTTAATTCACAAACTGAACTCCAGTCACTCACACAAAAAGCTTTTACCACTGTCGAACAATGGTTCTGTGACCGTTGCCTACTCCTTGACCTCAAGAAAACCAAATTGCTATTGTTCTCATCTTCCCATAAATCTGTCCCACTCAACTTCACTCTTACTTCCGCTGATAGCACTCTTATTTCTCCAGATTCAACTACTAAACTTTTAGGAATAATTATTGACAATAATCTCAGCTTTGACTCTCACATCAACAACACAATAAAATTAGTGAATAAAAAAATTGGATCCCTTTACAGAATCAAACCCTTCCTTACACCTGAAGCAAGGACCACCTTATCCAGATCTCACCTCATCTCTACTCTTCTATATGCTTCCCCCATATACACAAATCTCTCCAAAAACAACCTCAAGAAACTATCAACATCTTACTATAATATTGCTAAATTTGCTACAGGATCCCCATTTAGAACTCACCACTGTCTGAACCTAAGACAACTAGGTTGGCTTGAACTTCCAAACCAACTCATACTTCAACAGTTCTTAATAGCTCACAAGATCTTATACCAACCAACTAAAATACCTATACTCTCTAACCTCATCACACCATACAATAACCTGAAACATTTACGCTCTTCCAACAAACTACTGATTAATATAACCAAACCCAATAACTCTGCAGGTGACTGTCTCTTTTCCAACTCTGTTGGAAAAATGTGGAACAAACTACCCTCTGATATCTTATCTTTGTCCTCTCTCCCACTTTTTAAAAGACAACTGAAAATTCATCTCAAGAAACACTGGCTATGCTCCTGCAACAACCCGGATTAACTCTGTTTCTTCTTCTCTATCTTTTCTTCTTCCATAATTCTTACAATCTCTGCTCCCTATACCCTTGATAGGTCTACCTTTATATAACATCTATATAGATATATGTTATCTCTTACATACTGTATGACTATTGTAACAAAAAAAAAATTTATAAGACATTTGTCTATTATACTTTTGGTTTTTGCTCCGACTATATTGTGTATATCGTGTATTAACTAGCTCTGTCTCCACATTTAATATTGTATTGCCTATCTCTGTTTAACTTGTTATAACCATTGGAGCTTTTCTCCCCGGGCCTCTACTGAAAATGGACATATATCCAACTAGACTAGCCCGGTCAACAAATGTAAAATAAATAAATAAAAATAAATAAAATATTTGAATAGATGGTTAAGTTTCTAAGTTAATTACTTTTTCCATGAGTAATTTTGATTTAATGTATTTTGTCAGTCGAAGATTAAATTACTCTAAAATCACAAAAATTCAATAAAACCTTTAAAATTTCACTTTCCAAAAATATATAAACTAAATTTAAAATTTTTATTTTGCATATTTTTTATTATGAAGTTCACCTTTTTCTGAGAACTTTATTCATTAATGTTAGAAATGAAATGTCGTATTATTAATGTCTAAAACATAATATTCATTGGTTTCCTGTAAATGAGGTTTCAGAACAATTTACCAAATATTCATTGAAGTAAACTCAGCAGAAATTATAGCAAATGTAGGAAAAAAGGTGATCTTGTCCCTGTAAGCATTTACCAATTGATATTAATTCTACAATGTATTCTTGGCAAGTACGACCCTGCAGGGGCATTTTAGCTACCAATTAAGCACTGACTAGTGCAGAGCAGTTTTGATTTGATCTCACAGCAGAGATTCTGTTTCTAAAGGCAGTTCGTCTCTACGGGCAAAGAAAAAAATATATGCCTGCTGAAGAACTGATTTGGGTAGCCAAGGTACTGATGTCAGCATGACTGAGGATTAGGTGCTCTGTATCAGTGTAATAAAATATGTATAAAAAAATGATAAACAGACTCTGAAGACTGCTGGAAAAAAAAGTTAAGGTATTATCCCCCACTCTGCAACTGTAACATGGTTAGAATAGCATGCGACAGTGCATATTGGGTAACTGTTTAATATGCACTCTCAGACATGACCATACATACAACTTACTGTAGAAGGTAACTTTGTCAAAAATAAAATTATCCCAGTACATCTCTAAAATGGAATTCAGATCCTCCAAATGTCATATATTCTTCATGGCGTCAACTATGACTAGACATAAAATTAGGAGAAACAGCATTTAGCAGTACAGTATACCCCAGAAGCAAATAAATTCTGGTCCCCATCATGGGCTCCAACAGCATGCAACATCAATCATTCACCATGATTGATAAATGATTAATGTAATGTGAATTAATTCATTTAGTAGCAATATGTAGGGCATGGCTGATTCTAAGACAGACATAGCATGGTCAAACAAGGGGCAGGGCACATGGGTATGCAGATTATGCGAATAAGTTGATAATGAGATGTAAATGCGGAACTCAATACAAATAACTCACAAACAGTACACATATTATGACATCCAAAATGGTAGAAAATGCATAAACAGGTGTGCTTTGCTGTGGTCCACACCCATTTTGAACACCAAGATTCATGGTGTACATGATGGAAATCATGCAGGAAATAGCACATATGTTAGCAGCTGCCATCACAGCTAATGCCCACAGAGTAGCATACTGCAGTCATCTACACCAGTGATGGTGGTACAAAGAGAGAACATGACATGCCACCAACTCTCAACCAACAGACTGTGGACTGTTTCTGTGTGTTCAGGGAAACTGTAAGGAACCTAGATGAACTGTATAACCCACAAATAGAATTAAGGAGGATGTGTGATATGCCAATTCCTGTGGATAATAAGGAATGTGTATTACTGTCCATTTTAACTGTAGCACCTTTTAGTGACCTATTGGTTGGATATTAAAGGCATCAGCCTCATGTATCATAAACCAGTTCCTCAACATTATGCTATGGAATATGGAGGAGCATATTTGATTCCCCAGGACTACAGAGGACAGAACAAGCACCATATGGAAATTATGCCACATAGCCCATTTCCCTTTGGTCATGGAAACCATAGCTTGTATCCACAATGCCATAATGGCCCATCTGATTCAAAGGAACTGCAATACGTCAACAGGAAGGGCTTCCACTCTCTGAACTACAAGGTTGTCTGTAGTGCCAAGGGCATTATTTATGTACCCATGCATCACCCAGGCAGACCCCATCATTCACACATTTGGTGGACCTCTATCTATAACAAATGTTGCTTCGAGAATAAGTCCCACAGGGTCATATTGATGCAGATGTGCACATGCAAACACACACACACACACACACACACACACACACACACACACACACACACACACACGTGCGCGCGCGAGCATGCGCTAAATATCTGATACCGTTTTTAATAGATGAAATTGTAGAAAGTGTCCCAAAGTAAAGGTGTTTTTTTGCAACACACCTGACTCACTCCTTAGGTCAGATGCACCAGTTAGGAGAATGAACAGATTGTTTTTTTGTTCCTCAGGTTAGATTTGAAGGGCACTAGATTAGCCAGCTGCAGCTCTGAGTAAAGTCTTATTTGATGCCCCCCCCCCATTTGCAGCCAATTAGCCATGCAGGAGAATGCCTATAACATAGCCCCTGCAGAAATGTGAACTATAATGAAGAATGTAGTCAGCTTACTGAAAGGATGCTTCCATTGTGTAGACACATCAGTCAAGGCACTGTAATATATTCCAGGCATTTGTAGCAAGATTCGTGTTGTGTGTGCCATGCTGTACATTGTGGCATTTCACAACAACAAGGAAACTTCATGTCAAGACATTCCATAGCAATTCTAAGGGCAGCAAAAGAGTAAGGAGGCCATGTAGCATTTCCAGTGGGAAATACATTTTACAGACATTATTTGTGCATCATGATTTACACTGACTAGAACTTAAATGGATATGAACACTTCCTCTGTCCAGCACAGCATTTGGGGGAAAATGACTGCTACTTTGAAAAGTTTTATAAATAAAATTCCACACAAAAAGTTGCATATGGTAGACAATGTACTTATAAGGAACATCACCATCATATTCTTTCGGCTGTTCCCGTTAGGGGTTGCCACAGTGGATCATCTGTTTCCATTTCTTCCTGTCCTCTGCATCATGCTCTTTCACACCAACTGCCTGCATGCCCTCTCTCACCACATCCATAAACCTTATCTTAGGCCTTCCTCTTTTTCTCTTACCTAGCAGCTCCATCCTTAGCATCCTTTTCCCAATATACCCAGCATCCCTCCTCAGCACATGTCCAAACAAATGCAATCTCACCTCTCTTGCTTTGTCTCCAAACTGTCCAACCCGAGCTGACCCTCTAATATACTGATTCCTAATCCTGCCCATCTCAGTCACACCCAGTGCAAATCTTAACATCTTTAACTCTGCCACATCCAGCTCTGACTCCTGCCTTTTTGTCAATGCCACTGTCTCCAACCCATATAACATAGCTGGTCTCACTACCCTCTTGAAGACCTTCCCTTTCACTCTTACTGGTACCCGTCTGTCACAAATCACTCCTGACACTCTTCTCCACCCATTCCATCCTGCCTGTACTCTCTTCTTCACCTCTCTACCACACTCAGCATTACTCTGAACTGCTGATCCCAAGTACATAAACTCATCCACCTTTACCAACTCTACTCCCTGCATCCTCACCATTCCTCTACCCTCCCTCTCATTTACACACATATATTCTGTTTTAGCCCTGCTGACCTTCATTCCTCTCCTCTCTAAAGCATATCTCCATCTCTCCAGGGTCTCCTCAACCTGTACCCTACTCTCACTACATATCACAATGTCATCTGCAAACATCATAGTCCATGGGGCCTCCTGTCTGATCTCATCTGTCAACCTGTCCATCACCACTGCAAATAAGAAAGGGCTCAGAGCTGATCCTTGATGTAATCCCACCTCCACCTTAAACGTATCTGTCACTCCCACCTCAGTCCTCACCAATGTCACACTGCCCTCGTACATATCCTGTACCACTCTTACATACTTCTCTGCCACTCCCTCACTTCCTCATACAATACCACAACTCCTCTCTAGGCACCCTGTCATATGCTTTCTCTAAGTCCACAAAGACACAATGCAACTCCTTCTGACCTTCTCTGTATTTCTCCAACAACACTCTCAGAGCAAACATTGCATCTGTAGTGCTCTTTCCTGGCATGAAACCATACTGCTGATCACTAATCATCACCTCCCTTCTTAACCTAGTTTCCACTACTCTTTCCCATAACTTCAAACTGTGACTGATCAATTTTATCCCCCTGTAGTTACTGCAGCTCTGCACATCACCCTTATTCTTAAAGATAGGTACCAAAACACTTTTTCTCCACTCCTGAGGCATCCTCTGGCTTTCCAAAATTTCAGTAAGCAATCTGGTTAAAAATTCCACTGCAGTTTCTCCTAAGCACCTCCATGCTTCCACTGGTATGTCATCTGGGCCAACAGCCTTTCCATTCTTCATCCTCATCATAGCTGTCCTTACTTCCTCCTTGCTAATCTGTTTCACTTCCTGATTCACTATCCCCACATCATCCAACCTTCTCTCTCTCTCATTCTCTTTATTCATCAGCCTTTCAAAGTACTCTTTCCATCTACTCAACACACTCTCCTCACTTGTGAATACGTTTCCCTCACTATCCTTTATCACCCTTACTTGCTGCACATCTTTCCCAGCTCTGTCCCTCTGTCTAGCCAATTGGTACAGGTCCTTTTCTCCCTCTTTAGTGTCCAATCTCTCATACAACTCTCCATATGCCTTATCCTTAGCCTTCTCCACCTCTCTCTTTGCCATGCGCCTCATCTCCTTATACTCATGTCTACTTTCTTCATCTCTTTGACAATCCCACTTCTTCTTCACCAGCCTCTTCCTCTGTATACTCTCCTGTACTTCCTCATTCCACCACCAGGTCTCTTTGTCCTCCTTCCTCTGTCCAGATGTCACACCAAGCACTTTTCTAGCAGTCTCCCTTACTAGCTCTGCTGTAGTTACCCAGCTATTCGGTAACTCTTCACTGCCTCCCAGTGCCTGTCTTAACTCTTCCCTGAACTCCACCTCACAATCACCCTTTTTTAACTTCCACTATTTAATCCTTGGCACTGCTTTCACACTCCTCCTCTTCTTGATCTTCTTGATCACCAACATCATCTTACAGACCACCATTCTATGCTGCTTAACTACACTTACCCCTGTCACCACTTTACAGTCTCCAATCTCCTTCAGACTGGCACTCCTACATAGGATATAATCCACCTGTGTGCATCTTCCTCCACTATTGTAAGTCACCCTATGCTCCTCTCTCTTCTTAAAATATGTATTCACCACAACCATGTCCATCCTTTTTGCAAAATCCACAATCATCTGACCTTCTGCATTCCTCTCCTTAACACCATACCTACCCATCACTTCCTCATCCCCTCTGTTCACTTCACCAACATGCCCATTGAAGTCGGAACCCATCACTAGTCTCTCACCCTTGGGTACACTCACCACCACTTCATCCGACTCACTCCAAAATTTTTCTTTCTCATCCATCGCACACCCAACTTGTGGAGCATATGCACTAACAACATTCATCATTACACCATCAATTTCAAGCTTCATAAACATCACTCTATCAGACACTCTCTTCACATCCAAAACACTCTTGACATACTGTTCCTTTAGGATAACCCCTACCCCATTTCTCCTGCCATCCACACCATGATAGAACAATTTGAACCTGCCTCCTATACACCTGGCCTTACTTCCCTTCCATCTGGTCTCTTGCACGCACAATATATCAACCTTCCTTCTCTCCACCATATCAGCTAGCTCTCTCCTTATACCAGTCATACTGCCAACATTCAAAGTTCCTACCCTCACTACTACACTCCTAACCTTCCTCCTCTCTTCCTGCCTTCAGGCATGCCTTCCCCCTCCTCTTCTCCTTCGGCCAACAGTAGCCCAATTTCTGCCAGCAGCCTTTTGGCTAACAGTACTGGTGGCGGTCGTTGTTAACCCGGGCCTCAACTGATCCATTATGGAAATATGAAATATTCTCCGCATAAGTCATTTGGCAGAGGAACATCACCAGTCTCAGGAAATAGTTATACAGCTCTGGGGAACTGACAGTCTATTTGTATATTAAGTCATACAACCTTATTGATAATTACAAGTTAATATAAAATAAAACACAATGCAGCCTTTCGAGTAAATCATGCTGATCAGACAACAGAATTAAAAAAAACTGTATGTTAGGAAAACATATCAATCTGTTTTCTACCTCTGCTATCTTGGCAAGATCTAGCACTACCTCAAACTCCTTACAAAAGGTTATAAGAGAACAAATATGGCATGAGAGAGATCTTTGGTGAAACATATTTCCATTAACCATGATGCACTTTGTGTAATTCCAAAATTGAAAATGTAGCTGATGGTAACACTGTTCTTAAGCACAATCCCCATTTTATTAGCAATGTAGCTACACTTTCAGAAATTTACTGTGAAAAGTTTTCAACTCTTGTTGGGCCTTCCTGAGCACTTAAGAACAACAGAAGCAATGCCTCCTCCTGTGGGATGTCCAGTTATTAATTTTGGCACAGATCAGAAAGCATTTCCAAATATCAAATGCATCTCAAGTTTCAGACAATGTACCAGAAAATTTTCTGAAAAATTGCACTCACTTAACTTGGCACTCTGGCATCTATAATAAAATATTGTTTCTAGAACTCCTTGACTGTGAATCATATATCCATATGCTGGAAAGAAGTCCGTATTGCACCTGTCAACTAGGTAAAGGAAATGTGATTTAATAACAAACTATAGTTACTCTAACCTGTACTGTAGGGTAAAAGCACTGAGCCTGTGATTGCTAACCTTCTTCCTTTTAAAACACTGTGCGCTACTCTGATCTAGTTCAGCATGGTTTTATTATGAACACATTATGATTTACAAATTTACATTGAATTTTATTCCAACATAATAGCTACTTTGGATATCTGGTTCCGGACAGATGCACGTTACCTTGATTTAACTAAAGGCAGTTATTGGTATTCCTCAGGAAGATATAACTGATGAGCCCAAGACCCCCCCTTGTTAATCTGTTTCATTATTCTTGGGTCATTACTCTCATTATTCATAATTCATTTTTTATTGCTATTGGATAACCAGGTAGGGGTGGACAAGTCACCTGACCCTTTTCAGCCATGACCCAGGCTGATAAGGTCAACAGTTTAGTGCATCATCATACTAGTTAGAAAAATAAACTATTTACAGTGTAGGTAGAAAAAGACAGTAAAATGCAGATATACAACAAATATTTTGAAGCAGACAAATATTTACAATGCAGACAAGTTGAATTTCTTTTTTCAAGAAAAAGTTTTATTAAATTTTTTTATAAAAGAAAAGAAAGAATAAACAACACAATATCTCAGATAAAAACAAGTAACTATTTCCAAAGGGCCATAACAAAGAGGCTAAATGCCAGGTGATTAAATTGATAACAATCAATATTTCTCAAGAATGTTAAGTTTTGACTTCCAAGATGGCTGCACATTGAATAGCAGCATAATTGTAGCTCTCCCACTGTGAAAACAGAAACTTAGTAGAGAAAGCCAGCGGACCTGGACTTCTGGGTAGATTTCAGTAACTGGCTAATACATGCAATACCTGGAAGCCAGGAAAAAAGAAATACTGTAGACCGAAAGGAAAATCAGCTACAAAAGGTGACAAAAATGATTGGCAAGAGTACTGTAGCTGTTCAGCAAAAAACAGTGAAAGCTCTAGACATGACTTCCAGTAACCCAAAGGAAAGTATAAGGCAACTGTACCCAGACCTGACTAAAATAAATGAAACACTGATGGAGTATATCAATTTAAACAATAAAATGCTGGAAAAAAAATTGAAGCAGTTTTAAACAGATATTCAGATAAGGTGATAAAACTGCAAAACTCAGAGGTTGAAATGAAGAAAAGATTGGCTGAATATGAGATTGCACAAGAAAAGAAGTTTCAAAAAATAATAGAATTAGAGGACAGAGCACATAGGAAAAACCTGTGATTTTCTGTTGTACCCGAGAAGCTGGAAAGAACAGACTATATTCATCTTATGAAAGCACAAGTAAGCACCTGGACTGGTATTCGACAACAGGAATTGTTAATTGAAAGGACACATTGTGTGCATGCTCCAAACCTTTAATAGTAAAGATGCAGTCTTACCAGCATAAGGAGTTGATTTGACAAAACTGTGGCAGAAGAAAAGTAGGAGACAGCAGAGTGTTTGTGGAGAATGACTACTCATTGTACACCAGGAGGAAGAGCAAATGTATTCCATTAATCAGGGAATGTTGAGAAACAGGCTGTCTCTAAAATATTTTTCCCTGGAGGAAAAATATCATTTTTTGATGAGGTACATGCTAAGGAAGAAATAAAAAAGTTTGCCCAACAAAAAGTGAGCTCTGAAACAGAATACTCACCTTCTTGTCCTTCTGGTAACAAGGGTAAACACCTATGCTCCTGTAAGAAATGCCAAAGTCAGATCCAGGTGTGCCCCATGGTTACAAACGACCACCAGAACCCTAATGAAATCCAGAGATAAAGCCTGGGAGCACTGGTGACTAACAAAAAAAATAAATAACTCAGATAGGCAATCATTTCTTGAAGTGCGCAATAAAGCCAAAAAGCAAATAAAATTAGACAAATCCCTCTACTATAAATCCACCCTAAACTCTACCAACCACACCCCTAAGCAATTCTGGTCCACTATTAACACTATTAACCCAGGGAAGGTTGATATCCCCCAGCCGTCCATTCCCCCCTCATCCAGCAGTATTGCTGAATCCTTCAACAAATACTTCACTGAAACTAGAACATCTCTAAACAAACAACACTTCCCTACAACAGCCCCAACTCCTAACCCTAAACTCCCTACTCCTCTTTTCTTCTTCACCTCAGTACCTACCTCCAACATAAAAAGACTATTGTCAAAACTTAAACTCACCAAACTTGCAGCTGACAACCTCCCCCTCTGAATACTTGAAAATTGCAGCTGATACACTAGCCTACCCAATTTCAATTCTAAGCAACCATTCCATAACAGAAGGCTATGTTCCCTCGATATGGAAAATATCCCACATCATTCCCCTCCACAAAGGCACCCCCTCCACTGACCTCTCCAATTACCACCCCATTGTTATCCTCTCCCCTCTCTCCAAGATACTTGAAAAATGTATCAACACCCAGGTCTCCGACTACCTCATAGCTAATAATCTCCTCTCCAAACCCCAACATGGTTTCAGGCCATATCACAGCACTACCTCCGCTGTGCTCTCCTTCACCAACACTATACTTCATCACAAAAACAATGGCCTCTTCTCTACTGCCGTACTTCTAGATCTCTCAAAGGCCTTTGACATGATATCTCATGAGCTACTACTCTCTACTCTCCCCAACCTCTCCTTCTCACAATCAGCCTGCAAATAGTTCCACAGCTATATACATGGATGCCAGCATTCAGTAATCTGGGATGATAACCTATCACCTTGCCTCCCAGTTTCTCTCGGAGTTCCCCATGGGTCTATCCTTGGCCCTCTGCTATTCTCCCTTTTCACTAACAACTACATACTGCCACCACACAAGCATCTCTTATACAGTATGCAGATGACTCTACTCTCATCTGCTCTGCCCCCACTCTACCAGAACTACAACAAATCACACAGGAATCATTCTCTTCTGTAGAAAGCTGGCTATCCAATGCTCAGCTCCTACTCAACCCAAGTAAGACAAAACTTTCTGTTCCAACCTTCCAAAGCCACCCCAACCCCCCCCACACTTCAACATTCTCACCAAAGACAATACCATCATCTCTCCATCAGAACACACAAAATTACTTGGTGTGGAAATAGGCAACAAATTTAGATTTGACACCTACATATCTCTCATAATAAAAAAGTTCACAAGAAACTTGGTGCATTATATCGAAGCTGCCAATTCCTAACCTCGGCGGCTAGAATCTCCATAGCCAATTCCCAGCTAATCTCCACCCTACTCTATGCATCTCCCATACTTACCAACGTTATACAGACATACCTACACAAACTGGATGCTTGTTATAACAAAATTGCTAAATTTGCCACTGGAACCTCCTATCATAGCCATCATTGTATCTCCCTTAAAAAAACTAAACTGGCTAGAACTCCCACAACTCCTTCACTTTAATCAACTTACCCTCGCTCATAAACTTATTAACCACCCCCCATAACATCCTTTTCCTTCAAACCCTTCTCCAACCCTATCACTCCACTAGGCCCCTAAGATCAAGCAACAAAAATCATCTCACTGTTATCAAACCCAAAAACTCAGCAGGAGAAGCCATATTTTCAGAATTAGCTAATTGCCTTTACATACTTTAAAATCTTGTCTGATAACTTTGTCACTAATATTATAAATGACAAGAAGCTATCTTAACTTGCAACATTTACTGTATATACTGTTGATAATCAATATCTTGTTATTGTATTAAAGCCAACAACCTGTGATGTTGTTTACTATTGGTGCAACTTTGTATCTCTATTTATCATGTACATGATGTGGAGCTTTTCTCCCCAGGCATCTGCCGAAAAAGAACCTGCATCCAGTCAGAATTTCCTGATAAACAAATGTAAATAAATAAATAAATAAAGAACACAGAGAGATTGTGCCATTGAAATCTTTTCCAATGTTTCAATGGAAGATGCTTGACAGAAGGAAAAAAGCAGAGTTGACTAGAAGAATCGAGAGCAAATTGAAAATGAAGCAGAGACAGGATTTGGGGGAATGGAGATGAACAGGAAAAGAACAAGAAAATCTGAAAATATTGGACTTTCTTGAACTTTGTTAAACTTGTAGGGGACTCTAAAGCATATACCCTACTTCATGTCATGAGTACTTGAAAAATAAAATCACTAACTTGGAAACTGACAAATGTGGGGTTACAAACCAGTACTTATATTTGTGAAACATGACAAAACAAAAACAAATGGAAATACTGGACTTTTTTGGACTTTGTTAAACTTGTAGGGACTCTAAAGCATATGTCCTACTTCATGTCATTAATGTTTGGAAACATACTCAGGGAAGAGGAAGAAGAGGGAGAAAGTTAACTGTAAGTAAAACAAAAAAATTCTTAATACTACTATTTTGATGGTGCATGATTTTCTTTGCATGTGATAAAGTTTTTTCAGTTATTTTTAAGTGTAATGGGGATACTAATGTACATAGATGTGCCTGTTTTCTTTCTTTCTTCTCTCTTTCTTCTTGTTCAGTTTTAAGAAATGTAGGCACTGCAATATAAAAAAAGAGCATGACAAAAGAAAAAATTAGTGTGTTTTTTCTTATTCTTGCATAGGGGAATGCTTAATCTAGTAACAAGTTTTAAGAGGAAGCAAGTGAATGAAAAATAACATTGAATATTATAAAGCTTAAGAAGTGGGATTGTCAGAGAGATGAAGAAAGTAGACAAGAGTATAAGGAGATGAGGTGCATGGCAAAGAAAGAGGTGACAAAGGCTAAGGATAAGGCATATGAAGAGTTGTATGAAAGGTTGGACACTAAGGAGAGAGAAAAGGACTTGTACCAATTGGCTAGACAGAGGGACCGAGCTAGGAAAGATGTGCAGCAGGTAAAGGTGATAAAGGATAATGAGGGAAAAATACTCACACGCGAAGAGAGTGTGTTGAGATGGAAAGAGTACTTTGAGGGGTTGATGAATGAAAAGAATGAGAGGGAGAGAAGGATGGATGATATAGGGATAGTGAATCATGAAGTACAATGGATTCGCAAGGAGGAAGCAAGGATAGCTATGAAGAGAATGAAGAATGGAAAGGCTGTTGGCCCAGATGACATACCTGTGGAAGCATGGAGGTGTTTAGGTGAAATGGCAGTGGAGTTTTTAACCAGATTGTTTAATGAAATCTTAGAAAGTGAGAGGATGCCTGAGGAATGGAGAAAAAGTGTTTTGGTACCGATTTTTAAGAATAAGGGTGATGTGCAGAGCTGTAGTAACTACAGAGAGATTAAACTGATCAGTCACAGCATGAAGTTATGGGAAAGAGTAGTGGAAGCTAGGTTAAGAAGGGACGTGATGATTAGTGATCAGCAGTATGGTTTCATGCCGGGAAAGAGCACTACAGATGTGATGTTTGCTCTGAGAGTGTTGATGGAGAAGTATAGAGAATGTCAGAAGGAGTTGCATTGCGTTTTTGTGGACTTAGAGAAAGCATATGACAAGGTGCCTAGAGAGGAGTTGTGGTACTGTATGAGGAAGTCAGGAGTGTCAGAGAAGTATGTAAGAGTGGTACAGGATATGTATGAGGGTAGTGTGACAGCGGTGTGGTCTGCGGTGGGAGTGACGGAAGGTGGAGGTGGGGTTACATCAAGGATTAGCTCTGAGCCCTTTCTTATTTGCAATGGTGATGGACAGGTTGACAGATGAGATCAGACAGGAGTCCCCGTGGACTATGATGCTTGTAGATGACATTGTGATCTGTAGTGAGAGTAGGGAACAGGTGGAGGAGACCCTGGAGAGATGGAGATATGCTCTAGAGAGAAGAGGAATGAAGGTCAGCAGGACTAAGACAGAATATATGTGTGTGAATGAGAGGGAGGATAGAGGAATGGTGAGGATGCAAGGAGTAGAGGTGGTGAAGGTGGATGAGTTTAAATACTTGGGGTCAATAGTTCAGAGTAAAGGTGAGTGTGGAAGAGAGGTGAGGAAGAGGGGCAGGATGGAGTGGGTGGAGAAGAGTGTCAGGAGTGATTTGTGACAGACAAGTACCTGTAAGAATGAAAGGGAAGGTCTACAAGAGGGTAGTGAGACCAGCTATGTTATATGGGTTGGAGACAGTGGCATTGACAAAAAGGCAGGAGTTTGAGCTGGATGTGGCAGAGTTAAAGATGTTAAGATTTGCACTGGGTGTGACGAGGTTGGACAGGATTAGGAATAAGTATATTAGAGGGTCAGACCAGGTTGGAAGGTTTGGAGACAAAGCCAGAGAGGCAAGATTACATTGGTTTGGACATGTGCTGAGGAGGGATGCTGAGTATATTGGGAAAAAGATGCTAAGGATGAAGCTACCAGGTAACAGGAAAAGAGGAAGGCCTAAGATAAGGTTTATGGATGTGGTAAGAGTGGACATGCAGGTGTTTGGTGTGACAGAGAAAGATGCAGAGGACAGGAAGAAATGGAAAGAGGTGATCCACTGTGGTGACCCCTAACAGGAACAGCTGAAAGAAGATGATAAAGCTTTTTTTTTCAAATAGACAAAGGTATGCATGGCAGTTTTATGTCTGTTTTTCATGTCTCTAGTAGACATGCTGATAAAGAGAAATGTCTTGGAGAAAATGTTTTCTGCAAGCATTCAAGTTTTTTCCCAGCTGAGAGAGCGATAAAGATAAGACAAACCCACACAGCACTTAATAGAATCACAGAATGTACTACATGTCTTAGAATGGATAACCTTTCTATTAGGTTATCTTGAATATGTGTGTGTGTGTGTGTGTGTGTGTGTGTGTGTGTGTGTGTGTGTGTGTGTGTGTGTGTGTGTGTGTGTGTGTGTGTGTGTATCAGTTGGGAACTTTTGCTCCTATTAGAAGGGTAAAACATCAGCATTTGAAGCTGTACATAGTTTTTGTGTGTTATTATTAAATTAATAGGTTTTAGAGAGTATTAGGTGTGTTTGTATTTTTGGTTGAGGGTTTTCAATAAAACAAAAACTTCTGTAAGATGTGACTTAGGCTCAAACGTAGATGACAAGAAACAAGTGTATAAAAGATTAACCTGCCAAACAGTACATACACATAACACAAAAGCTGGAACTAGACATTGAGCAAAAAAGCTGTTTTATATAAAGGTGTGAATAATAATTTTTCAAGAATATGATGCTTTCTATAATGTCTTAAACGTTAATGGTCTCATGGATAAATACAAAAAAGAAAGAGTAGTGAACTATATTAAAAAATGTAGAGGGCAAATAGCTGTGTTACAGGTGACACACTTGGAAAGAAATAATATACTATACTAATTGCAAGAGGAGCTCCAATAGTGATAGAAGAGGATTAAAAAGGTAATAATGGTAGATTTGTAGTACTAAGGGGCTACTGGCAAGGGAGGCGGATTACACTGGCATGTATTTATATTCCACTGCATACTGCTATAATGGAGCTTAAGAAAATTCTGGGAGAAACAACCAGCTTTCAGTAAGGAATATTACTTATAGGCGGGGGATGGAATTTGATTTGCAAAAGTGATGATGTGTCTGGGGGGGCCCAGAATATAAAATATAACAAACAAAGGTAGATGTTTAAAGGGATTTATGAAAATATTTGGCATGGAAGATGTGAAATCAATACTAGAAGTTCAGACTGAATTTATATATTGTTCTTAGAAATACAAAAACTTGGATAGGCTAGACAGAATTTACATTTCACTGGAAGATGTGTATTTTGATATACACCCAATAACTATTTCAGATCATGTGCCAATCTTGTCATCACAGCAGATCACCTGTCCACTCATACGGTAATGAAATGAAAATGAGACACTGGCACTTTTCCACCTATCTGTTGAAAAGAGAGGAATTTAAGGAATGGGTAGTGAAAATTATTCAGAAGCTATTACAGAAAATAGAAATTTCTCCCAAAAATGTAGCTAGGGAGTGGGATAAAATTAAAGTGGAGTTTAAAAATAGGGTGGAAATAAAAGAAAGGGAGGTATGGTTAAGAAATAACATGAATTATTTAGAGGGACTGACAAATGAAGTATTGCAAAATAGGGAGAATCTCACATAACAAGAAGAGGAACAACTACAGAATGCTAAACAGAAAATAAGGGATTACCTAGATAATATGCATGAGTTTAGAAAGATTGCTGTTAAGCAACTGGTTTTTGATAATAACTCTAGAGCACAAAAACCTTTAGCACAACGACTCAGGCAACAGAATGTAGAAGGGGTTGTCACCAAGTTTATGAAGCCTATAATAAAGAAGATAAGGGATCCTGTAGAAGTATTAGAAATATTTCAGAAAATCTAAGAAAGTCTGTCTAAAGCTGAGAAATATGGAAATCAAGAAAAGTTCAAATGGAAATGTTTATGGAATAATTAAATATGCCAAGGTTAGAGGTAGATGAGGCTTAATTACTAACAGTTAGGATAGGAGGAGATGAGATAAAATGGTGTTGTATGACTAATCTACAGGAAAGTCCCCAGGAACGGATGGTATTCCAGTGGAAGCTAGGAGGTAAAAAACTGATAAAGATATGGAAGGTTTTATTTAAGAGTATTTTAAGTGAAGGAGAAATACCAACATCCTGGAAGAAAGTGGTGGTAGCTGTAATACCTAAAGAGGGGAATGATCCATCAGATCCAGCTTCATACAGGCCCATTTCAATATTAAACCATGATTATAAATTGTTTATGTCTATAATGGTTGAAAGAATAGCAAAAGTGATGCCAAAACTGATAGACATTGATCAGTTTGGTTTTGTGGAGGGGAGGTAAACATTTGCCAGCATTAACAGAACAGTGATGATCCAGAGAGAAGCAGAATGTAAGAAACTGCCACTGCTGTTGGTGGATCTTGATGCAGAGAAAGTATTTGACAGAATAAGCTGGGACTTTAGGAGCAGAGCAATGGAAGCATTTGTATTCCCTGATAAAATTATAAAGTTGACTAGGAGGATATATGAGGGATCAGAGGCAAAAATTTAAGTGGGTGGGGTCCACTCTGATAATTTCATCTTGAGCAGAGGAAGCAGGCAGGGGTGTCTTCTCTCCTCTTTGTTATTTGCATTATATTTAGAACCACTGGCAAAGAAAATAAAGTACTCAGAAATTCAAGGATATAATTGGTATGGTAGTCAAGAACAGATGCCAGACAAAACTAGAAAGGGACATCACAGTGTTGTGGAACATTTTGAGACAGTTTCAAATCTTTTTGGGCTACAAAATTAATGAAGCTAAAACAAAGGCAATAACAGTAAATTATGTACACACACAGTATTGGTTCAGCAATATCCATATTTATGGGGACATGATAAAATGAAGTATTTAGGATTATGGATTAAAAATGATTCCAGTGTAGCAAGGATATGTAGGAATATAGTAAAAAAATACAAAAACTGTGAAAATGTAAGCTCTGTTATATGAATATCAATAGTAAGATACAAGCAGTTAAAATGTTTTTAGTCCCTTTAGTCTTATACGCAGGTCAGGCATATTTTTATCAACCAGAGGAGAGGTTGTGGATAGCAATTAATAAAGAGCTGAAGGAATTTATCTGGGAGGGGAAGACGGCAAGAGTCAAGTGGGATAAGATGATTCTTCCACTAGAACAAGGTGGGCTGGGATTACCCGACTTGAAGGGGTATTTCAGAACAACACAGTTAAGGTTGCTATACATAACACAAGCAGAAAACTACAATTCAAGTGGAAAGAGATGATGATGAAACAGGGGGAAGCTCAATAAACAAGGAGAGACTGAAATTTTGGATGCAGACCTTTAAGGAAAATAACAATAATCATACAGAATATTATATTCATAAAGTAGCAGAAAGTATTCTTAAGAACTAAGCCAACATGGGAATGGAGAAAGGAGATTTTGCAAATAGAGATGACTGCAATTACGAATAGATACAACAGGCAAAAAGAGGCTGGAATTTATTGAATAAAACTGGAAATGGAGCCATGATCTCTCAACCAGTCATGTACCTTTCCCTGATACACATCACATTTAACTATATCACCATACTAGTAAAGAAGGGCACTATTTTAATATTGCCTGTGTAATTGGCAAGCCAGTATGTATCAGATAATGGAAAGAGTGAAAAGACCAAATTGAACAGAAGTGGACCTAAAACAGACCCCCAGATGGACAGCATTCTGTGTAACAGTTGTTGATTTTAACTCTGTCATATCTGTCTCTCAGACAATTTTCCACCTATTTGTTCACATAAGCATTAATTGGCAGTGGTTGCATGGAACGAATGATAACAAAATGGAGAATACTGTCAAAGTCCTTTGTCCATTCAAGATAGACTGTTACAGTCCCAATACCAAAATTCATGGCCCTATGAACAGGATCATAAACATCCACCCAGGTTTGTAAAGGTGGACCTAATCTCAGTAAACCTATGTTGAAAAATATGTAATAATCCTGCTGTGTTATTACCCATAATAATAGCAGATAAACAGTTCTCACAACATTTAACTCTCAAAGAAATTAAACTAAAGGGCCTGTAGTTACTGATCTTGTCTGAAACAGCCCCTTTGTATATAAGTACAATATCGGCCAGTTTACAATTCTTGGGAACCATACTGAAGGACAGTAGTAGGTTAAACAAAGAGCTGCAACTAATGTCTGTTTTATTCGACATTTCAGGACAAAATCAGTTGGGGATGTTGTCTGAGCCTGGACTATAATAATTTTTTTTCTAGCTAATAATTAAAGTAATAAATCTAGGGCAGCCACGGTGATGCAGTGGTTAGCATTGCTGTCTCACAGCAAGAGGTTATCCGGTTCGATCCTTGGCTGGGGTGCCTTCTGTGCAGAGTCTACATGTCCTCCCTGTGGTTGTGGGGTTTCCTCTGGGTGCTCTGGTTTCCTCCCACATCCCAAAGACATGTTGTAGTTAGATTGGACTCTCTAAATTGGCCCTAGGCATGACTGCATGCATGTGTGTGCCTTCTGTGGAAGGTTGGGCACCAGGCTGGCAACTCGACACCATAAAAGCTCCACTGTCAATCATGAGCAGACAGGTGATCCACTGTGGCAACCCCTAACCAGGAAAAGCAAGAAGAAGAAGAATTAATCTCTTAAATCTAACATAAACACTGGCAAAGAGGTAATGTCAATAATTCCTACAGACAATTCTCACAATGTTATATTTAGCCTTTTTACAAACACCAGCAAAATATTTATTAGAAGTATTACTTTCCATTGATGATTTGCCTAACACAGGTGACAGATCCTTTCTTTCCATTTATGCGGTTAAACAAAATCTGTCTACTGTCTCCATAAATTTATTTACATACCCACTCTTAGCCATTCTTAAAGATATTTTCAGTTATTTTTTGTTTTTACTGACTGAGTTATATGCCTTCTTTGCAGATTATGGATTATATTTCCTTAAGACAATAAATATACTCCTTTTGCTTCTCAACAGTTTTAGATGGATTTGTTTCCACCATCAGAGTCACTTAGTCTTTTTTACTTACAACTAGCTTTCTACAAATATTTGCATGATGTGCATAAGCATCTTCAAACCTATCTCACAACAATGCAACATTATCTTTATTTTCAATTAAATTCCCATATGAGTAGACCTTGGTTATGAATTCCTTACAGTGTAGTTTTGATCTATCAAAACTAAACTTATTATGTTGTGATATTGCTCAGTCAAGCAGTATAGCGAAAGGGAAGCCCACAGATCAGAATCTCCCAGTGCATTTAATTGTTCAATATTAACTACCCTCTTTGGACTATTTAGTCTAGTAGGAAAGCTGCACAATTTTTTGATAACAAAATATTACAGAATTCATCTGTAGCAGGAGACATTTTGCTAATTTTTGTCTCCTAATATAATCTGTTTTTCATAGTTTATGCCTTTCTCTAGGCTTTCCATATGCTCCAGTTGCTCTGATATAGGAAGACTGGAACTTGGTATTACACCCTAACCTTGTCTATATCTCCAATAAGTTCCCATAACAATTTCCAGGGGCTAATCCACTAATAATTAATCTATATGAAGGCTATTCAGTACAAACATAACCCCTCTGCCAACCCCTTGGTATGATTTCAAACATTTGTACTTAATGTAACCAAGAATATTAAAAAAAGAAACCCTCTCATACTGCCTTGTCTCAGTAATTACAACTAAAGAATATTTTTGTCGAGGACATACAACTTGCAGCTGTCTGTTTTACTTGTTAGAATGAAGACATTTGTGCAATAAATCTTTATTAAACCATAACTGCAACAGTGATGTAGAAGAAAAAAGAAAACATAGTGATACTTATCATTACTGGCATGCAATATAGTTTAATTATCAACATTCATTCAAACATTACATAAACTGCTCAGTTCCTGCCTTCCCTTAAACCTTACTTCACCTCATGAACATTATTCTGCAGGTTAAGTACAATCCCTTATGTAACCCAGTGAATAGCCAGCTGACTCACAGACAGGATCCAGGAAATTAGAATTGGGGAGTCCACCTCTACAAAGACGACAGACACAAGCGGAGTCACTCAGGGACTAGGACCTTTCCTTTTTGGCATTTATTTCTCTGAAGTCAAGGCCAATGTCAGTGGTCTCTGGCTGGTTAAATCTGCAGGTAATTACAAATTTGGAGCTGCCATTGAATCTCACACTGACACAAATGTTCTCCAGGAAGGGGCTGACATAGAAAAACAACTGGTGTCAGAGTCATGGACTAAAACTAAATGCCAAGAAATGCTTAATAGTATCCTTCAGGAAATCATCCACCCCTGTTAATTATCATATTGACAACACACACCTAAGAGTCGACCTAGTAGTCAGGGACTTGGGGAGACACATAGACTGTAATCTACCCTTTGACCATCAGGGCTACAGTAGTGAGGAAATCATTCTATGTTGTGCAGCTTATAAACAAAGGTATGGCATCTAAGTCCAAGGAAGTCATTGTTCTACTGTATTCAGCATTTATCAGACCTGTCATTGAGTACAATGCACCCTTTGATATGTACCTAACCAGGCCTATCCAACAACTAGAATGTCCACAGATGTTCCTCACTAAACGAATATGGGCCATTAGTAATATGTCCTCTGAAGAGAGAGAGATATGTATCCCAGAGACTACCCTGTATCTGGAACAGGCTCCCCATTCATGTGAAACAGAGTTCCTACCTAACTCAGTTCAAGTACAACTTGGACAACTGGATGGGGAACAGGAACTTCATCACTGGTTTGGCACCTGTGTCTCTAATGGACAGAGGCAAGTTGTAAATGGTTCATCCCCTAGGCAACTGCTTGTAAATTTTTCATCTTGCAAGTCCAATCTTACACTTATCAAGGGTATCAGAAATTGTCAGAGATATGGGATGCATGGCTAGGCTTAAAAAGGCCCTTCTGGTTATTATCCTAGTAAACACCTATGAACCTATGAAGAGTCATGAGGAGAATACATTGCATCTAATTGAAAAAGATATTGCAGCCAAGAAGGTTTTAGGATGATTTACTCAGCCCCCCTTGGCCTAATTTTAAAATCTCATCTGTTGGTTGAAGTCTCCAAAAAGAAGGATGGTGAATTTAGAATGATCCATCATTTTTCTCACCCAGCTAGGTCATCAGTCAATGATTTTATTGACAAGGAGCAATCCAAGGTACAGTACACATCTTTGGAACATGCAGCGCAAAGAATCTCAAGTTTTAATGCCCCATGGCTTTGCAAGTTAGATATTTAGTTGGCTACTTCCAATAAGGCAGGAGGACTGGCCTTTATTAGGGTTTCAGCTAGATGGGAAACTTTATTTTGACACGACCATGCCAATGGGGTATTTGGTAGTTTGTGCCACTTTTGAGGTCTTCAGCATGGCATTTCATTGGTGCTGGCAACAAATGGCACCAAACCAAGAAGCAATTCATTACTTAGATGATTTTTTAATAGTTGGACAGGGAAAAGCAGGAGTTTTAGAAGGGATTACATCATCTATGGACATTTACAACTCTTCGGAGGTACGTTTGGCAGAGGGTAAATTAGAAGCTCCCTCCCAAAAGTTGGCATTTTTGGGTTTGGTGGTAGATGTTAATTCTAAGTCTTGTAGGCTCCCAGCAGACAAGCTGGAGCATATCAAATCATTAATCTTGAATTTCATAAAGGCTGACAAAGTTAAGGTAGCTGACATCATGCAGCAGCATGGTTTGTTAAACTTTGTATGCAGGGCCATTGCCCAGGCAAACATTTTCTTAGGCCATTTCAAATTTGTTAAAAGGCAGCAAACCCAAATATTAAAAGGTAAGGATAACTCACAGAGTTAAGGAAGACCTTCGCTTATGGATTACCTTTTTGAATTGTTATAATGGAGTATCATTTTGGCAATCACAGAGGGTGTTTTCCAGTGACTTACAATCATTCATGGAAACTGTAGCTGGAGTAGGGATGGAAAGATATTTCCTTGGGAGCTGGTTTACTGCCAAACAGCCAAAATCCTGGCCCATAAATCTTTTTGGAGATTTTTGCAATATGGGTGGCTGCTCTGGTTTGGAAAGAGCATTTAAAAAATTCTAGGGTATCTTTTTGTTTGGATAACCTGGCAGTAGTTCACATTTTAAACAAGTGATCTTCAAAGTCCATATGGGTGCAACCTTGATTAGATTATTGGTATTGTTAGGACTGCAAATCAATTTAACTTTTTCAAGAATTTATTATCCTGGCTGTGAAAATGTCATAGCTCACAGTTTGTCCCATTTTCACTTTGTCAGATTTGGTGAGTTCACAAGAGATGCAGAGCCACATGATACCTTCATTCCTCCAGAAGTTTGGTTGACTGGAGAAGGGTAGCCAGAGCCTTGGTGTCAGATTCCTGGGCCAGGAATACAAAGAGAGCATATTCTCCATCAATTCAATCTTTCCTAGTGTTCTAGAAGGCTTTGTCCACTAATCAGAGGAAGTGGGGTTTACCGTTATTTATCAAATTCTTTACATAAAGATGCTGTAATGTTTAGGATTTATTTGGCAGCTTTAGCGTGGTTGGGCCTCTTTTTGGAGTTTCCAGATTATTCTGGCCACTGGGTATTATCTAGAATGATTAAAGTTTTGTTGAGAGTAAATGGGGCCACTAGGGATGTCAGAAAACAGATTGGCAACACCTGCTGGTGGTGATTATTAGAGATCTATTTATTTCAGCAAAAAGTTTCTATTAATTTATTATGTGGGCAGCATTGTTTTCTTACCTTTATGTGGGAACTTTCCATGCCAATGAATTGTTGGGTGCCTTGTGTTGGGAAGACATGGTCATTCATAAGGCCTTTATATTTTTTTGGTTGGGAAAGAATACGACTGATCAAGAAGGGAGTGGGCATGGCTATCTGCCCTGTCCACTGGGTTGGTATGTTTAGTAGTCTGGTTTCCAAAGGAAATAAGGCAGGTTCAGTGTTTAAGTCTCAGTTTGGCAGGATAGTGAATTTGGGAATGCTAACTCAGCATTAGTTAAAGCTTTTAATTGCCAAGATAAGAATACAAGTGGGTTTTCATCGCATTCCTTCAGGATAGGCCACACATCTGATCTGTCTGTCTAAGGCCATTCAGTCAAAGTATTGCAAAAAAGACAGGGAGGTGGGTTTCTGATGCATTTTGTCTTACATAAGGAATTAACATCTAAACATTTTATTAAAGGATAGGAGTTTATTTGGATTCTGGACTACTCCTTCATCAGAAGAGCAGATTAAAGGCTCTATCACATCTAGCAGGTCATGTTGGTTCTCTTGAATATGATAATTGGTAAATTCAATGATTTGTTTTTTCCGGACTTTCTTGGTTTCATTTCTGGGATGTATGGCATGAAATAGTTGCCCACTGGAGTTTACCTCAGCATATAGTGATTCATTTAGGGGGTAATGATTTAGTCAGGGTTCCTAAAAAGTTGTTTCTGGCAAGAATTTTGTATGAGCTTCAGAGACTTTATACAATGTACCCTCAAATGGTTGTATTTTGATCTGCAATACACCCTAGAGTTTGTTAGTTTGGAGCCAGGAAGGAGCATGTTTTATAAACTATAAGGTGGCTCCCAGATCTACTGATGTTGTATAGGTGATAGACTTTGTCAAGCTAGATAATTACTTTTATGACTCAGATGGAGTTCATCTGAATAATTTAGGTTTTGAGTTTTTCAACATAAATATTTCTTTAGCAATTCAGAAGTATTTTAATAATTCAAGTACCCAACAGTTTTAATGCCTTTTTGTTATTGCTTATTGGAGGCCGTTTTAGGGGGGGGGACAACATGTTTATGCCATTTGGTTGATGCCTTGTGGCTTTAACTCCCCCCATGCCCATTTGCTTATCAGTGGCCTCCTCATGTGGGAAGTATGTTTTCCAGGTTGAAGCCGTCTGACAAGGTAAAGTGGTGGTGGGGATGTGAGTCTACTCCTAAAGTTTAATAGGTAAATAGGTGCAAAGCAGCTTGAGGTATGCTCCTAGACCCTTCAATAATGAGCCAGAAAAGGCTTGTTATGCCAATGACTTAAGATGGGATTTTACAGTGTGTTTTTGCTCTGGTTACAAAATTAAGTTTATTGTATTACAGTAATGCGTTTGGTTTTCTTTTAATAAATGGTCACAATGCCAATGTTTTTGTGTTATTTATCAGTTAGAGGACAAAGTTAATTACACATTTACATGTAACTCCTGCTTCTCCTGCACTTTTTCATCCTCAAAACATGAACTGAAAGGTTTCTTTAGCAGTGTTCACAGAAATACAGAAACAGTGTGTCTCAGTGGCCTGTACGATACTCAGAAGAGGGATAAGACTCTGAGATTGTTGACATAGTTTATACGATTTGGGTCCTTGATTATTTTGTTTTGTTTTTTAGTGAGAAAGAGTTGTAGTCTAGTATATAATACAAAAATATAATTTCCAAATATTTTCATACATTTCTTCAGATATCTACCCTCTTTTGTTAAATATTCCCTCCTAGATCCCCCTGATAAATGAACTATTGCAAATCAAATTCCAGCCCACACCTATAAGTAATATTCCCTGCTGAAAGCTAATTATTTTTCCCCAAATTTTCTTAAGCTCCTCATAGTTTAGGTGGAATATAACTGCATACTGGCATAATCCCCCTCCCTTGTCAATATCCCCTTACTAGCACAAATCTTCCATTATTGTCTTTTTCCCCCTCTTCTACCAGTATTGGAGCCCCTTTAGCAATTACCAAAATTACTCCCCTCTTCCTGTGTCCCTGATATTCTGCTGAATATCCATTCTGAAATCCTTTCATTGTCAAAGTCACTTGCTAATTTCTTTCCAAATGTGTCTTCTGCAGGATTGCCATTTGAAACATATGGGGGCAGTAACTTAATTTTCGATCAACATTTGTCCATTTCATAAGAAATCCCTTCTAAATTGTGCAGCTTATAAACAAAGAGATGCCACTGCCTCCCTCATTAGGCCAGTCATTAAGTATTATGTCCCCTGAGGCAGGTATCTGGTCAGACATATGCCACAGCTAGAATGTTCACAGAGATACCTTACTAAAACGATACAAAGCCTAAACAATATGTCCTACATGGACCACATCAAATAACTGTCTCATCACCATGTTATGTGGGTGACAGGTTGCAAGTCTTTAATCTGTGAGTGTCCTGCTGTTAATGGGACTGATGGTAACATAGCTCTCAACTGTCCAGATTTTTGAGTCATATTTTTGCTCCGTTTCTCATAAAGCTGTAGTTTTCTAGCAAATCACTGAGAACTGAAGTCAGAAAATAATGGCAGACATTTTATTTTCAGACTTAATATCTTTTAGAAAATTCAGAATTACAGATTTAATTCTCTGTTTTGGATAATGAGAATGAACACAATATGATATCACAACAAAGTGGTGTATGTCTCCTGGGGAACTCTCTGATTGCAACATTTATTAGATCAGTGCCGTGTATTGACAAGGAAAATGAACTGTTTCTAGTCTTAGTGGAAAGAAGCATTCTGATATAATTAAAGGACTACTGAAGCTTCTACCAGGCAAGAGATCTTTGACTAGGTTATTATTCGTTACGTATAGGTGTCAGTGATTTATCAGGTACTCCATTGTACCAGATATATAACAGCATTGATGTTATTTTCAATGGTTTGCTATCAAAATTTAGATCGGTACTTAACGTGAAGCTTGGAAGATTGAAAGGCTGTTTTCAAGTTTTCATAATGCCAATCCAGAAAATGTACGACTCCACATTAGGGAATGGTGGTGTGCATTTGCTAATGTGGAATCGATGTTCTAATAATAAATCATATTATAGTGGGTATTGGGAAATGTACACTTTTCTCACTATAGTGCAATCTCAGAGTTGGAATATGTAAAATGCAGGGGGTGTGGGGGGTAGAGGGGGCTTGCCCCCTGCAAAAACATTACCAGTAACATGGACTTTTGACATTGGAACTTCTGGTGTTCAAATGTCGATTGCATGTTACTATTTCTGAAATTTTGGTAATTAATTATTACCAATTTTGGCAAACTGGTTCGATCAAAAGGTGGAAAATTATTTTGCTTTTTCACATTTTGATAGTAAACCATTTTCAATATGTGAAAAAAGTACAATGGGAACATCTGTTTTACTGAGATTCTGCCATCATTGTCTTTGACTATCAGTATTCAAAGGCTGCCTTATTTAACAAATGGTTATATAACTTATGTAGCATGCATGATTAAGATTAAGCTTATAAAAGTCTGAGAAAACTTTCACAGAAATGTGGAGCTGTCAGGGAGGGACAGGTTTCATTTATTTGTTCAGAAGCGTAGCTACGGTGGCATGAAGACAACTTGCTACAGTTTAAAAAGTTTATTTTTATTTTTTTGCTCCTCAGCTTGAGTCTTAGGGGCTCAGAAACAGGACTACCTGCCAGCCAGGTCAGGATTTTTTCTTTTTGCTGCAAAAGTTACAATTGAGGGTATTGTCATCTGTGGCTCTGATTTGGGTGGCATACTTCTGAATAAGAAACAGAAGGACATCATAACCCATATTTTAGACTTCAATTACTATTTAAAAGCAGAAGATAATTGTGTAAGAATAAATAAATAAAGATGTTGTCCTTTTTCCCCTTTATATTTAGAACCATTGGCAAGGATAAGGTAAAGGACAAGCATGGCATAAAAAATGAACCTTTATTGTATGGAAGCACTTCGCGCAGTGCTCCTATGCTTCATCAGATATAAAATTCTGTTAAACAGCAAACTATTTAAAAAAAACATCAAAACCAATCACTACTTACAACCTTTTAGCCATTAATTAACTTATTAAGGAAAGCCAAGTAAGTTAAAGTGACATATCACGTTTTCAATTGAATTTCCCCTCTGTATGTGTTAAAAGAAATAATAAACATATGCAGAACGCATTTCAGCATATACACTAATGTTATTCTAGGGTGCATTTCTAAGTTTTATTTGAAGTCGCCTTCTGTGTAATAAGGCAGAAGGTAATAGTGTTTTGTTGTTATGGTAGCGGGGTAAGTCTCGCATAACGCTCATTTTCTCGCGAGCATTGGAGTGAGAGAAGATGGCCAGTAAATGGTGTGTTTTGGAGGCTTTGACAACTCACAGCATGTACTCTCTTTATTATTTTTTATATTTTTATGAAGTAACCAGTTCCAATTTATCACGAGTTTTAATTAGATGATTTTTTTAATTGGTTTGCTCTTTTACAGAATTTTATGTTTGATGAAGCATAGGAGTACTACGCGAAACCAGTTATATACATTTTTTACTGAATAAACGTTCATTTTTATGCCATGCTTGTCCTTTGCCTACTTGGATTTTATATTTCATACTTGTATAGTTTGGTTTGAACTTTATCTGATGGTTTTGTTTTTGTTTAAGGAAAATAAGGTACTCACAAATGAAGGATATAAATGATATGCTAATCAAAAAAAGTTGGCTTGATTTGCAGATGACATTATTTTACACCTGATAAATCCAGAAAAGGACATTTTAGTGTTGTAGAACATTCTGAGGCAGTTTCAAGTCTTTTTGGGATATAAAATAAATGAAGATAAAACAAAGACTGTAGCAGTAAATTATGTACCCACACATATTATGGGGGTATGATAAGATGAAGTGTTTAGGTGTATGGGTTAAAAGACTTCTGTTATGGGAGGTAAGGATACGTGGGAAGAGACTAAAGAAAAGAAAACATGAGAAACTGGAAACTGTTGTTTATGAATATGGATAGTAAGATAAGCAGTGAAAATGTTTTTAGTCCCCTTAGTTTTATTTACAGGACAGACATATTTTTATCAACCACAGGAGACAAAGAGTTGAAAGAATTTATCTGGGAGGGGAAGAGGTCATGAGTTAATTGGGATAAGATCATCCTTTCAATGGAACAAGGTAGTTTAGAATTTTCTGATTCAAAGGGATATTTTAGAGCAGTTAAGGCTCATATACATAACACAAGCAGAAGGTTATAATTTAAAATGGAAAGGGATGATGATGATGAAGCAAGGGGGGAGTTCAAGAAATAGTGGGATTTTGGATGCAGATCCTTAAGGAGAATAATAAAAACCCTACCGTATATTATTATTTTATATTCATAAAGTAGTAGATATTATTCTAAGAACTAATCCAACATGTGAAAGATAAAAGAGATTCTGCCAATAGGGATGACTGCAATTAGGGGTACAGAAAATAGGCAAGATAGGGCTGGAACTTACTAGAGAAAACTGGCAAAGGAACCAAAGTATTTGGAGCAAATAATGAGATGGGGAAAAGTAATAGAATGGGATGAGGCCAAGATGTTTGGACTGCAGGCTAGAGATTGCCTTCCCTACTGGGGATTGATATCAGAATTGAGACCAAGACAAAGGGAGAGGGTAATCTTAAGGGGTACACCTGCTCTGGTAGAGCTTTTAGTTGAATCCAGAACAGAAGCTGCTGTTAAAAAAGGATAATTAGTAGGCATAAAAAATATTGCATGACAACTGTAAGAATCAATCATTGGAGGTAAACAAAAATGGGATGAGAGACTGGAAAAGCAATTTACAACAGAACAGTGGGAGGACATATGTATGGCTCCCAAGTATGTAAAACATATCCAGAAGGATTAGGATTTTACCTGGAAGTGATTACACATGTATTTTATGCCCCAAGTAGACTTCAAAGAATTTTTCCTCAGGTAGGTAGCAAATGTTGGCAGTGTGATGGGGAAGAAAGACATAACTAGGAATGTATGTTTTGGGAGTGTAATAAGTTGGCAGATTTTAAAAATTCCCTACAGAAGTACTCTATCAGAAATAATTGGCCTTAACTAAGAAAATATTTTTTGAGCTGGGACACAGGAGCTGAATTGCCTAGACATAACAGGGCCTTATTGAGTTGAATTCTGTTGACTGAAAAAAAAAAGTAATTATTAGAAAATGGAAATCAAAGTCTAAACCAACTGTATTTCAAATACTGAATATTATAAAACACAGATAATAGAAGAGGGATCTTTAGAAAAGGGAAGGAACAAACAGAAACAAAATAAATTGTGTAAATAATACATGGAGAATAGTGTTCAGGAGGAGTGAGGTTTAAGGGAAGGCAGGAATTCATCAAATTATTTAATGTTGGACTGATTATATTTACAAGGAAAGAAAATATATGCAATGCATAATGTATGTAAATGGAAAATGTTAATATAGTTTGTTTTCTTTGATATTAATGTATGTTTGCTTGTGTTTTAAGTGATAATTTAATAAAGTTGTTTTAAAAAAGTCTTTTGACGGCCTTGTGTATGAGGCTGGTTAGATGTATGGGTCAGTGATTGCCTAGGTGTGTGGAAGGTCCTCCCTTGTCAAGAGGAATGGCTGTAGTTGATCTCCATTCTTAGGTTCATAGTTAAGTACAAGTTTAGCTGCCCTTGTCAGGCATTTTGAGCCTAGTTAGTTTCCTTTTTTTGTGCTGGTAATAACCTTTCACATTTAGTTACAGATTGAACTTATCCATCCCAAGGCTGGTAATTATATATTACCCTTAATGAGAATAGCTAGGATCATACTATTGATAATTTGAGGGGACCCATGCATGAAATAATGCATTTAAGCACTGCATTTGTCCATTAGTTGTACAGGGGGCAGTGCTGGGGTACATTTTCTGTTTTCCATCTATAGAACTAAATTGCACTTGAAAATGGACAAGGATGAACTTTGTTTTTTGTGGATGAGGAGTTTGTTCCACAGCAGCAGTATCCTCTGAGAAATATATCTGTCCATCTGAATCATTCTGTTGATGTTGTAGAAGAGGTTTAGATCCCTAGACCAAGTATTCTGATGCTATTTGACTTGCGGATATGCAGTAAATCCATCAGTAAGGGCAACTCCTTATTTAAAAGGAGAAAAAAACAGATTTAGAATTTTCCTTAAAATTAAGGAATTTTATTGAGGATAACTTTCTCTTTATCCAGAAACAGATTTCACCAGATCAAACCATCTATGACAAGTTACTGTAGCTCATTTTATACATACATTAAGGTGGGCAGTATATACATGGCCTAATGTGCTCATTCAGGAATGGTTCGAGGTACCAGACTCTTTCACAGAGAACACATGCTTGGAGTCAGCTTAATTTGAATAATAGGTATAGGTGACCAATAAGAAGCAATCTTAATTATCAATGCCAGGACCACAGTGTATTTTCGTAAAGTACATATATCAAGTTTGAATAGTATACACAATAAGATTAGCATAGCTCCTTGTTAGAAAAGCATCACATTAAGGGCTGCTCTTATATGTGGCAGAAAGTTGAGATTATTCAAGAGCTATCTATTCATAGGACCTACTTTTACAGGTTTTATGTATGAAAAAAACAAGTTTACATTTTATCCATGATGAGAAACAAGCTTACATGTTCCGTCTGTTTGGCTTTTTGGTCAAAAAATTCGTATGATTAACAAATGCCCTTTTATCGTGTTTCAATGTCAGGGAAGAGAAATTCAAAAGTAATAAAAATAAATGAATAATAAAAAAATACAAATAAAAATTAATAATTAATAAATAAAAATAAATAAATAAAATGAAGACCTCTTTCACCCATGGAAGTCAGGCTTCATCATATCAAACAGTATAGATATGGATAAAAAAATAGTTATTAATAGATAGTATGGTCAATGAAAGGAACCAAGATATAAAAGCTGAAAATTCAAAGTATTACAAAAATAAATATAATATTCTAAAAACTTATTAAACAGCCTAATAATCTCACGAATAAACACAGTATTAATTGGTTCAAAAAAATGAGTCACTCCATGAAGTCAATGGAGCCCTTGGAATGCAGTCAGTAAAACAGGCTATGGTTCAGCTTTACTAAATTGTAAAATGCTCTTGATAGAGCAGCTGACATTTAGGCCTGGACATTTGCAGGTGTTTAACCTGATCTGCCATTGCAACTCCTGCTTCTTTGTAAAGCATTTTTGTTACCCTCCAGAGGTTTGAATGGCATGGTATCCAAGATATGAAAGCTGAAGTTGTAGAGCCCAGCAAAATCCATACTGTGTTTAGAAGGTGGATCTTTTTAATAGCTTCTCCTCATTAAAAGAAAAAACACATTTAGTGTATTGTGCCCTGTAGACAACTCATTTAGTAATATAGTCACACTTAATCATGCTGATTAACTTACTCCCTGGGCCATCTCATGCTTTTGTAATATGTGTACTTGGGAGGTCCACAAGGAAATGGGTCTCCTGTTCCAAAAGGTCTCTTTGCACTTTGATTCTAAAAAGTCCCCGATACAATTTTCCAAGCTCAATGATCTCTGCTAGGGGCCTGGGAAGAAAAGGGTAAAGTTTGATCTGAATTTATCACTCAGTAGGTTCGCTATATCTTCAGCCTCAGGATAAGTAACATTGTTAATGAATTGCAATTGCTGCATTGTACTTCTGAGATTTTGAAGATAACTGATAAAGGCCCTATGTTATCTTTAGCTTGGGGTGGCTAGTTTAGCCTCAAACTTGGATTGATGGATGTTATTAAGCTCCTGAGGTTTTTGTTTGTTTCAGTGATGAAGCCTTTATCGTGCTTAAAATTACTCTTCTTACTTTTGGTCATAATTCTCTTCCTTTTATTGTAAAGCTTGCAGATGATATGGTTCCACCAAGGGGGCTTTTTCTAGGGTTTGCCCTTTACTTGTTGCTGAAGTGCTGAATGTTTGCTACTTGATACAGAGTGTGTTGGTGTTAAATGCTTGATCCCTTGCACACTGGACATGCACAAGCTTTTTCTTCCTGGAGCTTATGGTATGTAGGCGAGTACATTCTCTTCTGCTTAATACAAGGACTCAGAACCTTAGACCATTATCTCTGAGATACAGAAGGTCAATAGGTCCTCATCACCTTGCTGTTCCCTCTAAATCACCCATCCTTTGCAGAAATCCTGAGACTTGTGAAATTCTGCATGAACTAGCCAACGTACTCCATACGTTCCCCCAAATGTACTGTAATGACATTCTGGGGAAAAGGAGGGAGAGACTTGTGTCATTCATCCAATGGAGCCAATCATCAAGGATGCCATATGTGCAACTTGAAAGCATCATACTTAGCTCCTGTGAATCCATGGAAGTGGATATTTTTTATAATCTCTCAGCGAAATGGAGTGAGCTACTGATTAGACATCAGCATGCCTTTTACAACATGATGTCATCAGTCCAAGATAGGACTCAGAGACCACAGCAAAGTTGTCACATTTCCACCAGGGTGGGCAAGGCAGCATTCTCTTCTACCGCACTGTGACTTACAATATTCAACTATTTGTTAATCTTTCTTAGAAGATCAAGTACTGGAACAACTGCCTTGTTTCTGTGAGTTTGAGATCATGGAAAAAGTGGTTAAAGCTCTGTCTGCAACCTACAGAGTGGACATCTGTGTGGATTTTGTGCTGCTTTGACTAAGCGAACTCTATGGCAGGGGCAGCAAATTCAGACATTTGATTACAAGAATGACTTGTCTGAGAGTTTCTTCCCTTTAGGAGAAGCTCAGTTGTTACAGCCCAGACCCCTTCACTAACAGGAAGATACTTTGGACAGCCATCTCAGGTTATGGTGGATAATGTCTTGATGAGGAAACATAGGGTATCCACTGTGGAGGACCTGTATGACACCATTTCAACTCTTTTCACTTCTGCTTCTAAGAAGCTCCCAAGAAGAAGTAGAAGAAAACACTTGACAAGCTGAGAAAAGTAAAGTGTTACATGGTTTTGCTCGGTGACACAGAAGAGCATAACTTCAGTGGTCCAGCAGTAAAATGTCTGCCACCTAGGGCTGCCAGTTGTGTGATTCACCAAGTTTGTCACAGTTTGTACAGCCATCACCAGTGACCAGTAGTTTGTAGATATGGTTGCAATCATTCTTATACTACAGCTCTTAGGCAATGCCCAGATATAATTCTGTTCAGAGCAAACTGCCTTTACAGAACATTTGGGGCAGTCCCAGCCTCTACTCATTAAAGGGCCTGCACAGGTTGGCCTTGCTTCAGAATGAGGCCCAGGGTTTTACTTTCACCTTTTTTCTGGTCTTGAAGAGGATGGAAGCATTATGTCCCACCTGGACCTCAGCAACTTTAGGGAACACATTTGGCAATCACATTTAAGACAGTGACTGACAAGGTGGTCATGCCTCTGCTAATGAAGCACTGTGTGGTATTGCTGGACATGATGTATGTATTCTGGTGTATCAGTGGCTGAGTTCTGTGCAAGCTGTCCCTTTGGTTCACTATAGGTGGGCATCACCTTCAATACAAAGTGCTAAAAGCTGGACTTTTCTCTGTATCCACTGTGCTTACTAAGGGCTGGCCATGATATCTGAAAAGAGACAGAAGGAGCTACATATATTCCCCAAACTGGGCAACTGTCTTCTTTCTGGTGGCCTTGTCAAGGGACTCTTTGATAGCATCCATGAAATGGATATTTCCTTGGCTGAAGACCTTGATGTTACCAAAACTGGAAGGCATTCTCTCTGATACTGCCTCAGGGACTTACCTTAATTAGAGAAGTTGGGCACTTTCCAGTGAAACTCATCCTGGCACAGGGTGGAGACTCACAAGATAATGAACTTGCCAGCTTGGGTAAGAATTTAGTTGAGTATCCAAGCTTATACTATCATTTACCTTCTGAGATTAAAGGTTACCTTGGTACCATTTGCCTGGGGATGAAGGTGTTAAAGTTGACTATGAGGCCCTCACAATTCAGCTCCTGGTATCAGCTCCCTGTCACTGGCCCCTGCAGGGATAGTGATTAGCCACCAACATTAAGGTGGAATGTTTATTCCTACAGCCAAACCAAACACTGTTTCAGATGAGGGAAGCTTCGTTAGTGTGGAAAGGAACTCATTCTTGTTCATCTTCAGTGCAGTGGAAGTGGTCATCGAGAGGAGACTCCATATCAAACAGTAGGAGGTATCGGCAGTTTTCTGACCCTACATGCCTTAGAGATGTAGCTGCTCTGGGTATATCCTTATATCCTTATTCAGTCCCATGACCAAATATTTGTGAGACAGCTAGACAAGCAAGAAGGCAAATGGTGATATCTTACTGTGTAGATGGTTTAGGTGCATCTAACAATAATCACAGTTAGAAACATCACTCAGTAGTTCACATTCAAAACAAAGTGGATGTCCTGGTGGACTCCATGATCCAATCTTCTAGCCTTCTTCTGGAGATATAAATTCAGGAGTCTTGTCTTGTTTGCATCCCTTCCAAATGGGGCACTCCTGAAGCTAACTTATTTGCCACCTGGGTGAATGTGATTTTGACCATTTCTGTTTGGTGCAACCATATGAATGTGTATTTTTCATCCCATGGTGAAGACGAATGTTGTACTCCCTTCTTCTATTCCTTTTAACTCCATGCCTCATCATGACAAAAATTCAGAGGAAAACACACTTTTATTCAAAAATGGTGCATCTTCAGGCTCTGAAATCTTTTGTAATATTAGGTGATCTCCTGGGTCTGACTGTGGGTGACTGACCATAAATGGGATAACAACTGGTTCCAACTGAGGGCCTGAATCTCCTCTTATTCCACTTGTTCTTCTGAATGAGTTGTTAGAATTGAATGACTTGAATGAATTGTCTTAAACAACTGTGTGATCTGAGCCTCAACTGTTCTATGGTCATGGTATGTATGCCAGCTATTTCTGTCCATAATGTATTTATAGAGGAGAACAACAGAGTGGCCACTGGCCAAGTGTTTCTTTAAATATGATTTCTATCTCTGCCCACCTTTGAAGAAGCCACCCCTCCATAAAATCTGCACATAATGATGGTCAGATATTCTCACCCCCTGTTCAAATGTTCTGATTCAGCAATATCAAAGTTCATTTCATGGAAAATACTCTTCCAGGTGGCCATCAGCTTTTGTTGCAGGATCACAGAGCCTTAGCCTATATTGATAGGGGACATTATGTGGTCTTTTACAATGACTAGTTTTCCTTTAGGACCTATCAACATTTCTTCCAGAAAAGTAGCTTCCAAACACAACTGCAGCCAATAGACTTGCTTCACTGTTTTCTATCCTGGTACAGAAACAAGGTGGGTGGGATTCAGTGACAGAGAACTTCAAACCTTAAAATGTGCACCACCAGTTCAGATGTCACATGAAACGGGTATATGAGATTAGAAATGCAGAAAAGATGTTCATATCATTTATCATGGAAAGGGAAGGGCAGGCATCCACCAAATTAATCCATTCTAAGTGGATTGCAAACATCATTATGTTTTGCATCAGGCAGCTCTCCACCCTTTGGAAAATACTGTGGTTAAACTTCATTCTCCCAACATCACGGCTGCTTCCAGTATTTGCTCTAGGAATATCTTCCTTGCATATACCTGTGATGTGGTATAAGAGTGATTAGTCTTTACCTTCACCAAATATTATTGCCTGTACTGCAACTCCAGGAGTTGGGCCTCTTTGTTAGCTTAGTATTTTAGACCTCAATGATCTCAGGTTTCCTCTTCCTTATCTTTTTCCTTTCCACCCTGGTGGATCTACTGCTTGTGATTTTGCTCTAACATAGATCCAACAAAGAGGGGTCCTTAATGTTAGATATAATTTTACTGATGCAGTTCATTTAAAAAGGGGACCTGCTTTTGTGGTCCCCAGATATCCTCCATACTTAGTCTGTGCTTGGGTGGCCTGTTCATCTAGACATCACTTTTGCAATTAGCTGACAGCTGGACAAAGACCTTAACAAAACTGAATAACCAAAATACCAACCTGGGGATGACATGTAAATAAGGAATCACAGCTCAAAGTAAACAAATATGTCAAAGAAAGCCAAATGCTACTGCTCTCTAAATATTAAAACATGCACAAAAACATCAATGTTTTTGCAGGCAAAGTCCTCCTACCTCTCCATACACACACGCACACCACTCAGCCCCCTGAGAATATACAACTTTCATAAATTCATAAGTATCTCATCCATGGTGAAGTACAATGTCTGAGTAGTCTCACTTAATCTTGAGATTTGAATTTTGTGATTTGCAGTGTTGCATCATTTGGGATCACTGTGTTTAAATAGCCTTGCTTTGGAGTACTGGAGTAATCACTGAATGTAACGTTTGCTAAAGTCAAAGTAGCCAATTACCATTTGCAATGCTGAGTTTAGTCAGGATATATAGATAGATAGATAGATAGATAGATAGATAGATAGATAGATAGATAGATAGATAGATAGATAGATAGATAGCACATTTCTGCTTTTATATTTCTTATTACCAGTGTGGGTGCCAAACCTTCTCTGTATTTTCTCCGGATTGGAGGTAAAATGGTAAACTTAAGAACAATTTCTTGGTGTGGGATGCTGTTAATAAAGTAAAATAATGCACTTGCACAATAAGAAAATGTTGACTACGGTACATATCAAGAAACTATGCAGTAACACAACTAATACAGATGAATACAGTTTATGCAAACAATGACTGAGATGCATCTAAAAGAAACAAAAAGTAGAACAAAACATTTATATACATACATATTTAAAATGGATGGGTCAAGGGCTAGGTCACTTTTTATTGAACTTGTTGAGAAATGTCCGATTAGGTTAATTGCTAACACTGGTGAGGTAAAGGACATATGCTAGCTTTTAACAATGAAGCAAGAACAGAGATAGCATTCTGTGAAGTATAAATATAGTTTTTCTATAAAGTGAGGGTACAATTAATTTTCATATAGCTGTAGGGAGGACAGCGGTGTATTGAGTAACATTACTGCCTGACAAGAAGAAGTCTTCTGGTTTGGTTCTTAGCTGGGTTGCCTTCTGTTTGGAGTTTGTATATCCTCTCTATATCTGCTTGTTTTTTTCTTCATATATTCTGGTTTCTACCTTCCTTATAAGGACAAGCAGTAGATGGACTGCAACTCCAAACTGTCTGTTCATGAGTGTGCATGCGTGGGAGGGGCATATATGCCATATGACCGAAAGGTGTGGCAATCAACTTCCATTCTCTACTGTACTAGTAAACTCTGTGGATGGCAGCTGTAGGATGGCTGTCATCCGCAGGGAGTTAGTTACAGATGGTTGGAGCAATTCTGGAAAAACTCTTTCCAGCCATAACAAACTGAGGTCTCTGTATTATAAGGGCTTCATCTATTTCTGTATGGAGGTCACATGAAGTTGTTCTGACTTTTAGGCTATTTTGAGTGTAGGACAGTGTTAGGAGTGAAGTTTGAAAGTTAGGTGGATAAGAGGAGGTCAGCCTGGACTGGGCTGGTTAGTCAATTAGACTTGCTGAGGGTAATGCAACAGCATTGTGTTACATGGTCAATTGTGATAGAAAACCAGACTTTATTGACTGATTGATTGAATTCCTATTTCCCCATAAGGCTATTCCAAACATGCATTCATTTTTCAATACTTCCTTTCTTATGTATCCTCCAAGTTATTAAATATTTCTATCTTACCTTACCATGACTTCATTTCTTCAAGTAAACACATGATATCTTCATGACCCTTTTGGTTTAGACCAGGCACCATCTTTGTTGCCTCCTGTAAAATACCTCTGCTTTGATTACATCCACATGAGGATAAGGTCTGCAGAATTGTACATAATTCTCCAAGTGAGATATAATCAAAGGTTTGAATGAAAGATAACTTTCTGTTAGTTATCAGTTATAACTTTTTCTTCATACCAGTATTTTTCCAACATTCCTTACTGCTTTCTTGCTTTCCAGCATTATTAACATTAATTCCTTTCATTATTTGTTGTTCCTAATGTTTACTCAAGATATGCATTGTTTTCTTACAAATGTACTTCCTGGAAGCATTAGTTTGCATTAAATTAAAGCTGCTGTGGATTTTATGAGCATTCATCTAGGCTTTCCAAGTTGCTTCCCATGTTTTTGGCACCTTTCTGCACACCAGCCCTCCTACATAACTTTGTGCTGCCAGCAAAACTTTCAGTTATAAGATACAGGAAAGAATCTGCCCCAGTAATAACTGCAGAACCACTTTCCTTCTCACGGCTCTTCCACACTGAAGACTCCATTTGCTATGACCCTCTCTATTCTGTTATCGTGCCAGTGTTTATTTACACTGTATCCCAAAGACTCACTTTCAGCCTTTCTAGTTTGCTTGTTCACTGATGATTTTTGCTTATATAAATAAATATATATATATATATATATATATATATATATATATATATATATATATACACACACACATATACATATACCTACATCTCTCTCTCTCTCTCTATATATATATATATATATGTATGTATATATAACCTGCTGAATACATAAATACTTTATAACACACAAAGTTAGTTCTTCCTTACACACTATTGATTAACCCTATGTACTGCCTTCATGCTAATGTTACCTCTATATCATTTTCAGTTGATTTAAACCTCTGTAATAATTTAACCTTGTACTACTGTTCTCAACCACTAAACATGTAAATATGTTTTACATCCTTCTCCTCTTTTTTTTTTTTTTTTTTTTTTTGTTATTTTGTATGTTTTTGTGCTTTTTTTTCTTTTTCCTATGTATATGTATATATTATTTATTTATTATTATTATGTATTATTGTTTTTTTTTTTTTCATCAGGCTGTGCTCTGCTTTCCTTTTGGATGATGGACCTCCCTGGTCATCAAACTGGAAATAATTTATATATATATATATATATATATATATATATATATATATATGTATATGGGTCACCTTCATTTGACTGAAACTCATTTGACTAACAACTAGCACTTGCAGTGCACTGTAAGGCAAATGACAGGAATATGTCCTCTTCCCCAATGTAGTGCGACCCTGGAGTTAGTATATATAGTTAGGGGGTGTAGGGGTGAAGTCCCCCACCTAGTTTGGTTTTAAAGAACAATATAACACAAAAAGTACAGAATTTAAACCAAACTAGGTGGGGGGCTGTTATGTTATAGTATGTATAAAGATATCACAGCACTACTACTTGAGCCACACTTTGATTACTAACTCAGCAAAACACTCTGAAATCCAGAACAATACTTCAACATGGTCTTGCAAGGAGACAAGTTTAACTACCTCCTTTTCAGTTATTTCTCTAAATTGGGAATCAATAATTCAGTTTGATGGAAAGTGGGTCAACCAAAGTGTATGCTGAGCACTTGCAGTGACACCACATGTGTGTGTGTGTGTGTGTGTGTGTGTGTGTGTGTGTGTGTGTGTGTGTGTGTGTGTGTGTGTGTGTGTGTGTGTGTGTGTGTGTGTGTGTGTGTGTGTGTGTGTGTGTGTGTGTGTTTGTGTAATATTTATTTTTTGAATAAAATTATTAATAAATAAATTATTTTTTGAATAAAAGTGTGCTTTCTGTGCCTGCGCATGGAGAAGGAGTGGTGGGTATATATAAAACAAATTTGGGACAGTTGTACTTTCTCTTTCTAACTTCTAATGTTTACACAGCTTTTATTATGACATTCAGAAGCCGATAAGAGAACTACAGTTTTGATTAATATATTTTATCTGACCTAAGCTTGCAACATTGCAAGCTGATTATCTTGACATTATCCATAAACACCATATCTTATTATACTCTGGCAGTTACCAGCTACCTACTGTTCTTTATGTTTGATTATGAGCAGATACCAGAACACTAAGAATTTTGTAATTTTTATAAACAGTAATAAGGAACTCTACAATTTTCCATTGTGTTGAAATACTAGCAGATATGCCACCCAGCAACCACAGGTTTTTGAAATGGGGCCAAAAGCATATTTATTAGCCGTAGAATGCCACAGTATGCTTGGTTCTTTTTTATTATAATGATATCAACATTTTAAATCACATGCAGAAATGGAAAAAGGATATGAGTTATTACTGTTTCCTCTACCTGTTGCTATGCACTTACTAATTAATCCCAGAGTGAGTCTTCAGCTCTAGAAGCCAATTATGCTACAGATCCACTGCCTTTTTGGAGAAAAAATTATTCCTGTTTTTCCCCAAAATATGACACTCTAGAAGTGCTGTGTTAACCAAATAACAATGACCGACTGCAGTTTCTTTAAGAGCTATCCACATGAATGTTACAATGAATTCACACAGAAAGGCAGCAATGTCATTTCTTCCTAAATATTGCAACCAAAAGTTCCAAACCTCCAACTGCTGTTGGATATGGCATTCCCCAGTACACATCTGGATATATGATTGGTATTTTATTAATCCCTACTAAAAACAACACATATAATATGCATGATATTTGTATATTGCTTATATATACATTCGAGTACCCATAATCTTTGATGATCCTGTGATTAAAGGGTTAACATGTTAATTTCTGTAATTAACACTTTATATGTGTTTACTGCTGCAACACTGGTTCTTCTGATACTTTTTCTGGTGCTCGTATATACATATGAACCTATGTAATCAAATGTAATCATATGTATGCCCTGGATGTTTGTTTATTCTCCTACTGGATGTCATTGTATATGCTCATGTTGCATTGTTACAATTAAGTACACTTCACAGGACACCATTGTCTGCCTCTCAAACAGCAAAACTGTTTAGACCTTGCATATTACTTAACACACTCTCTCCTATCAGCAATACACAGACTTCTCTGTAAGCTCCAAAACTGCCCTCCCTAAACAATATCAATCAAGCCTACTCCCCAAATAGGGCTTTACATTCTAGAGCTAAATTGCTTCTCATTATCACCAAAGCAGACTACAGTGTAGGAGGGTCCCTGCATTCATCTAATATTATCAAAGCCTGTAACCACAGCCTATCAACACTGAAATTAATCCAAGAGTTAAGCTCTTTCAAAACACAAAATCTCATGTGATGGATGAGTGGCTCTCCTCCTGCATTCTCACAGGCTGACTCTGTAACTCCTTATCTCATGTTTACTACAGACATGTCTTACCACAAGTCTGACTCTGCGTACATAGCCTGAAACTTATCCAACCTACTCCCAGTCCCAGATGCTCTCTGCCCCTCACTGTCTCCTGGTGTCACTCTCACTCTTGCATAGCTCCTCCTAAACTTCATTCACTGCTCTCATGGACCACCATAATTCTAGTCGTACCACCTCTCTTCCTATCTCTAATCGCAGACACCCTTCCTACTCACTCTCTTCCCAACTTCACCCCTACTGCTGCCTCTTTCAGATCCACCCCTTTTCACTCTCTTTTCTGCCGACACTCCTGTTACTACCCTTCTTAATGCAAATGACCTACCTGCTACCCCCCAGTCCACTAATATACTTGACAAGACTCTACAGTCATAATCACATCAACAACAGGTACAAATATGACTCTGTCATTGTACATGTGGGTGTGAATGACCTGAGACGTACCTCCCTGGACTACATGAAAAGAGACATGGAGGAGCTCTTGGATTATGTAGCCCAGGTGGGTATGACCCTAGCCCTGAGCAACATCCTACCATCACCCAGAATGATACCACAGTACAAGCAGAAAATGATTGATTTCAACAATTGGCTAAGTTTCTGGGATGATTCTAAGGGGATTCAGTATCTGTCTGCCTGGCATGACATGACTGACAGACCTTGATGCTTTGCCAGAGATGGCCTGCATCTGTCAACCCTGGGCTTCCGGATACTGGCCAAGGCTCTTGCCACCCCTATAGTGCCTTTTTTTAGGCAGTGTTCCCAAGACCAAATTACTACCGTAACAGCTACAAACAAATGCAATCTGAGAGTCGTGCTGCTCAATGCTAGAAGTCTAAATCTCAAAATGCACTCGCTCGAAGCACTCCTTAAAATGGAGAACATTGACATTTGTGCTGTAACAGAGACCTGGTTCAAGACAGCAGAAAGTACCCCTGCACTACCAGACTATAACTCATTCCATACCTTTCAGCCTCAGAACATGGACTGAAGCTCCTAAGGCGGTGCTGTTTCCATATTCATAAAGGATGCGCACACCTCCAGACTGGTAGCCCAACATAATGCATCTGAGATACTTCAGGTCCAGCTAACATTGGGTAAGACAGTAATTCAGGTCATAGCCTGCTATAGGTCCCCAACCATGTCCCAAGACTCACACTCCACCACCCTCTAAGAACCCTGGAGAATACTAGAGGTCCAACCTAACACTCTCATACTGGGATCAAACTACTACTCCATTAACTGGGAAAAAAACTCATGTACCAATACACTTGTCCAATCCTTTTCTGAATTTTCATTAATTCCAATGCATGCTCTGGACCAGCATTCTCCCTCCCCATAGTGATCATCAACATCCTTGTCCTGGTCATTATACTAACATGGGCACCACCATTGCTCTACACCATAGTCAACTCTCCCCTGGTTAGATCCCCCCACACAATCAATCGCTGAAAAAAACCACCCCAAAACCAAAGCCACCAAAAAAAACTCAAAGCTAACTTTGGGCTCCTAAAACAAAGGTGGCTAACTCACCAGACCTTGCCAATCATGAAATGACACATGCTGCATTGCCATACAAAAATGCATGGCACTGATGACACATTGCAAATGCATAGGAAATCCTCTCCAAAAAAAGAAACCAAATCACTCTTCTCCTGCCAAAAAAAAAAAATACAACAAATCTGGGAAAACTGACCCATAACAAACTCTACAGCAGAAGACTGGAAAAACTCGACAGGAAGTCCCAAGAACAAGACTACCCCTTATCAAATCCAACAAAAAAAAAATGAAACAGAAAAGAAAAGAAAAAAAGCCTGAGGCCTGTCTAAAGTTAAAGAAGCAACCACAGAGCCATTCTAAACCAGCAGTTGCTTGAAGAATCTCCAAAGAATCTCTAATGCTCTTGTAGAAATGCTACATGGCTCTTGCAGCCATGTTCCAATCCCAGAACTACCAAAATATCCACTCTACATAACATCAATCAATCAACAGAACATCATTACATCACAGTCATCACATCATGACTGGACACATACATGCTATGGAATAGACTTCCCACCATGACTGAACATGCCATTATACATGTCAAAAGAAGCACCTCATTGGCCCTCTGGATGAAAATTCTCCTCAGTCACCTAAATATGACTAATTCACCTCAGGGATCCTCCAACTGGCTAGGGTCGACCAGCTGGGCTAACTATCAAGGGTGGGAAGCAGGCTGGGAAGGGTTAGGGTAGAAGCGCCTAGTACCTATGAGGCTATGGTGAATAAAGGTATGAAACAATTATGAACTTATGAAAATACAAAACCTTATACCCCTATCTATACAGTTCCCTTTTACCTGTCTGTTCTGAGTTCCCTTTCCTTTCTCTGTTCTTACTTTCTCTCTTTTCTTCTTTCTCTGTTCTCTTCTCTCTCTCTTTCTTTGCTCTCTTCTTTGTTCATCTCTTCTCTCTCTCTCTTATCTTTCTTCTTGTTCTCTCTACAAAAAGCTACTCTTTCTACTTCCTAAATAATCTCTTTTACCAAAATTTATGCTTTAAATTATATTATATATTACACTTAATGCATTTTTTTTTTTTTTGTGCTTTTTTTATTTTTTTATATTATATATGTTACTTTGTTACTTTTTATTTTTTTTTTTTGTACTCTGTCACACTACTCACTACACTTTTATTTAATTATCACTACTAACTGACTCTAATAAATATTTATATATTGATCACCTTGTATTTAAGATACAGTGGCATATTTTTTATAAATTGAGCAAATGAACACTACTTACTCTCACAATACCTCTCTCACATAAATAATTTTGTTATTCTTATAATACAAAATACCTCTATACTGTTTGTATACTGTCATTCTATGTGTAAGCTTGATAATTTCTGTGAAAAAATCTGAGATTTCTTCCAAGGCTTCTGCTGAAAACAGGTTTAGCTAAACCCAGTCAGATTTTCCTTGTAAATAAAAGGAAAGATAAATAAATAAATACAAATAAAGTGCTCTGTATGTGTTGCCTTATGGCTCAAGTTATGGCTGAAAAGTCCCTAGATCAGCCACGTAGTTAACAAAGAATAAATAAATACAAATGTTGCACACATGTAAAACTGCACTGATGTCAGTTAAGGGGTAGATATAGCAGTTGTGCATTTATGTCTATATAAGTAATTTGGGTATCTCTACATTTGTGATAAGCACAGCTCAGGAACCTTGTGGAATAGTAATGTTAAGTTATTTGTAGTGGCCATGGGTTAAGCTGCTCAATGTAGAGCTGCTAAGAGCTGCAATAAGCTACTTTTAGGGTGCCAGGTGTACGGCTCTGTGAGTTACACAGCTATGCTCAGTATTCTTTACCTGTACATAGCAGAAAAACATAATTACTACTTGGATTTGGGTGAAGTGGGTTGTATTAGATAACATTATAACTGAAAGTGCCTGTTTCTCTGGATAGCATATTTAAGACCTGCTGTGCTCCTCACAATATAAAATAAGCATGGAACATGAAAGCATCAATGTAAGTCAGGTTATTCACATCTTGCAGAGTCAGTGGTGTAACAGGTAGCACACTTGGCCTTCATACAGAAGGTTGTAGGTTCTATTCCCACACCAGGTAAATGAACTGCTAACACTGCAGTACAACATAAGGGGTGTGTTGCACTCCTAAATGTGTCTTCCTTCAGATGAGATCTTCAACTGAGGTTGGTTATAGCTTGGCTGGATGTTAAAGATCCCACTGTTGTTGTTTGTCTTTTGACTTTTCCCAGTTAGGGGTCGCCACAGTGGAACTCTGGTCCGCTAATGATTGGCAGATGATTTTTATGGTGTCAAGTTGCCAGCCCGACGCCCAACCTTCAACGAAGGCACGCCCATTCAATGCATGTCTTTCGAACGTCCACTCGACCGCGGGGAGAACATGCAGACTCCACACAGAAGGCACTCCCAACTCAAGCCGAGAATCGAACGGGAGAACCTCTTGCTGTGAGGCAACAATGCTATCGCTGCACCATTGCGGAAGTTAAAGATCCCACTGTACTTTTATGAAAAAGACAATGGGCCCTTTATTTTAAGAACAAAGTATGAGCATTATTTGCAATGTATGATCTTATTAACAAAGTTCTGTATATTAAAAGACGCCAAAAATACCAAGCATTCACTGGAGCGATCCACGGCAGTTACCAGACTCAAAATATACTACAATACACAGAACTCAATATGAAACTGCAAATGGATTATGTAGAGACAATAATGCAACTGCGAAGATATAAATCAATTTATTGAAGTAAGCGCTTTCACCACTTGGGCTTCATCAGACTTTTCAAATGACAATAAAAGCAGGTATTCAAATACTATTGCTTGTCTACTGATTAGTCTTTTAAACATTGACGTCATCACAAACTAATACATTCTTACAAAGTTAAAACTCATCATTAAAATCATTAAATATAACAACTAGTTTTCATACTCGCAAGATAAAGTTTAAAACTTAATAAAACAGACATTTCCACAACAAATAAGTGTATATAAAATTCATACTGGACAATGGTAATAAAAATAGCATTCACAATCCCTTCCAATGTACTAGGTATGCAAAACCTAGCACAAAGACATGTGCTGAAAAATAAATAATCACGAGTTGACCACATACAAAGACCTAATATACTACAATACTCAGACGGTACAAGATGAAAAATAATAAAAAAATTTTGTCAACTTATAACAATGCTTTCTTAAATGAGAAAAACATGTCAATCATACATCTCATTCTGGTGAATATTTCAATGTTACTTCAAGGAAGTATGTCTGTATCGAATGTATTCCAGCAAAATCAATATAATATAGCAATAACATTTAAAAATATATATATAAATACCTAATCAAATAGGATTATTGTAATAAAAATAAAATTTTAAGCCTAGCTGTAAATACTTCTTTAACCACAAAACCATATCAAATAGGGGTGGTTTAAGACAAATCTTTAATATTTATACAGCCCTAGTTAACCATTAAAACAAAAGGAAGTTGTCAGAATTCCTTAATGTTAGGGCTTCAATGCCTTCAGTCTTCTATTCTTAAAAATAGGTTTTAAGGGTATTTTATCATTGACACACCCTTAATTAAACGGGTAATTCAACGACATTGGGGCACTCTCCTCCTAGATGAGAATATAGGTGAAATAGTGGGTGAAAACCCTAAATTTTTGTTTAAGAATAAGAAAAATTTAAAACAAATACTATGCCATCGGCCGCTCAATAGGAACGATAGAGATGAAATGTTAACAGATGGAGGAACAATACCGTATAACAAATGCAAACAATGTGAATATGTTGACACCAGGAATGTCTTCTTACATCCGTCATTACATCGGGAGTTTACCCTCCAAGCAGTTGCTAACTGCCAGACAGAGTACGTTGTTTATCTTGCCAGATGTGTGCTCTGTCAGGCATTTTATATAGGCAAGACAAGTAGGAAATTCCGTGAAAGTATTAGGGAGCATGTTTACCACATTCGCATTGGCCATGAAGCTAATGCTTTGGCTAAACACAACATTGCTGCAGGTTCATCACATATATTCAAATTTTCAGTGTTACAGGTAGTTAATATAAATATACGGGGTGGAGATCTTGAAAATTATATTGAAGAATGTGAGCTTAGATGGATTGTAAGATGTAGAGCGGATAAACTGCCAGGCTTAAATGATAAAATACCCTTAAAACCTATTCTTAAGAATAGAAGACTGAAGGCATTGAAACCCTAACATTAAGGAATTCTGATGACTTCCTTTTGTTTTAATGGTCAACTAGGGCTATGTAAATATTAAAGATCTGTCTTAAACCACCCCTATTTGATATGGTTTTGTGGTTAAAGAAGTATTTACAGCTAGGCTTTAAATGTTATTTTTATTACAATAATCCTATTTGATTAGGTATTTATATATATTTTTTTAAATGTCATTGTTATATTATATTGATTTTGCTGGAATACATTCGATACAGACATACGTCCTTGAAGTAACATTGAAATATTCACCAGAATGAGATGTATGATTAACATGTTTTTCTCGTTTAGGAAAGCATTGTTATAAGTTGACGAAAAATGTTTATTATTTTTCATCTTGTACCGTCTGAGTATTGTAGTATATTAGGTCTTTGTATGTGGTCAACTCGTGATTATTTATTTTTCAGCACATGTCTTTGTGCTAGGTTTTGTATACCTAGTACATTGGAAGGGATTGCGAATGCTATTTTTATTACCGTTGTCCAGTATGAATTTTATATACACGTATTTGTTGTGGAAATGTCTGTCTTATTAAGTTTTAAACTTTATCTTGTGAGTATGAAAACTAGTTGTTATATTTAATGATTTTAATGATGAGTTTTAACTTTGTAAGAATGTATTAGTTTGTGATGACGTCAATGTTTAAAAGACCAATCAGTAGACAAGCAATAGTATTTGAATACCTGCTTTTATTGTCATTTGAAAAGTCTGATGAAGCCCAAGTGGTGAAAGTGCTCACTTCAATAAATTGATTTATATCTTCGCAGTCACATTATTGTCTCTACATAATTCGTTTGCAGTTTCATATTGAGTTCCGTGTATTGTAGTATATTTTAAGTCTGGTAACTGCCGTGGATCACTCCAGTGAATGCTTGGTATTTTTGGCGTCTTTTATTTTACTTTAAGGGCCACAGGAGCGTTTACTTCTTGGTGGTGCTTTTACGTTCTACTTTTTAAAGTTCTGTATATTACTTATCTACATATGTTTGCAAACATTATTTTATACTTTAAGCCTTTCTATGAATATACAATTAATTCTTATCTGACACCTATTATAACATCCACAGCCAGAATCTAATTTTTTTTAACATTTCTGCCAATTCTCATTTAGGATTATACATGATTACTTTAACCCTTTGATTCCAAATGATCCTAATAATAATAAACATTTTTTTATCCATTTCATCAACATATTCTTTGTTTTTATCTTTAAAAAGGCCATATTTACCACAATTCTGCTTATGTCATCTGTTCCCTTTATACAATTTTCTTCTCCTAATTTTTCCATAACTTAACAATTCTTTTACATTTCAAAAAAAAAAAAAAACAAGTTCCACAGTTTCTTTTTCACCAATTTTACATACTTTTTCATTTCATTATTTTAAGGCATATTAGCTTTCAATGACAATTTCTTTATAGCAAGTCTCCACAAAAAATTTTGACATTCAACAATATTTTTACATCTCTCATTTCTATCTTTTATGGCTTTAAGTTTGCTTTCTTTTAATTTTTTCCATTGATTTACATAGAAACATTTCCCTATTACGTTATTATACAATGTTTTTCTGTCCTTTTCCAGGTTCTCCATATTTATTTTCCACTTTATGATTTTTTTCTTGATAAGCCCTTATCTCCTCATTTTAAAACTCTCTCTTTTGTACCTTTCTACCACATCCTATTCTTTACTGTATTTATGCTTTAATAATTTAGTTATTAAATTCTCATTATTCTCCCTTATCCACTTGAACTCTTTATACAAATTTAAAGATGTTGCATATGCAATAGGGTTAATTAACCTCAGACCCCTTCTTCTTTTCCCACATACAAAATTCCTCTCTTGACAGGGAAGAGAATGCAATATTCTATATTTATTTCTCCTATAGTGCTGGCATATTAAATGCTCCGGCTATTTTCCAAGAACCACTGAATTCAACAAATAAACTTTTTTTCTTAAATGACAACCTAAATGTCTTCCAAAAATCACACATATATTTAATCTTTCTTATAACATTCTTCCATTGCAAATCTAAAGTCTCCTGCCTACCAAATCTAATACATAATATTTCTGTTTCTTGCATATTAAATTTAATTTCTCTTATATTACCTTCATACGCAAATCCTTTACTTTTCTTTTTGTTCAAACACATACCTATTATTTGTAAACAATTATTTAACTACGGTATTACCTTTGTCTATCCCAATTGTCTGTCTGGATATTAATAAATATCATAAGCATAATATAACATAGTAGGGATCTCAATTTCTTTTCTAGTTATATAGCTTATATATTTCATATCCTGATTAATAAAACTTATTTCTGCACTCATTACTAATGCAAATATTATGCCACTAAAAGGCATTCTTGTCAAATTCCTCTTTGAATGCTTAATTCTTTACTTAACTACCCATTAATCAATACTTTTACTTTACTGTATTTATAAACAGTTACGTGCACATTCTTTATTTTTTATACATATTATAATAATTAAATATATCCTATAGAATCCCCCATTGCTTAGAATTAAAAGCTTTGCTTAAATCACCTACCATAATTAACAATTCATCATGTCTATTTAATATGTCATCCACTAATTCTCTAACCACCATTAATAATTCTTGGCATACTCCACCTTTAATACTATATGACGTATCCTATAAGATATGTAAAAGTTTACCTTCCATCCTTTTTTGTATGATATTCATACAGATGTTTTAATCCATATGAATAACACTATCAGTCTCCAATTCTGAATATCATTTCTATCACCGCTTTTCTATATAAATGTAAATACCCCACTACATAGTTCCTTGTAAGTAAAACTGACATCCAGCCACTCATTTAATACTTCTATAAAGCAATTATTTTGTACTATTGTCAAATTCTTATATATCTTGTATTCTATTCCATTCAGTCCTGCTGCTGTTTCTAAATTTACTTTTTCTTAATATTCTGTACCATTCTTCTACTTTTATCCTTTTTTTCCAGACACTTACTATCATTATCTGATAATGCTTTTACCATCCATATCATCTTTTGTTCTATCTTCTTATCTCCAAAAGTTTTTGAACATAATTCACTACTATTTTCATTATATTTTTAATATTTCCATATTAAACCCTTTTCATCTATCAATTCACTAATTATAATGTCCTCTTTCATTATTTTATTAAGATACAGAGTTACCTCCTCTTTTTCCCTGAAGAAAGTATCTCTGTTTGAATAATACGTTTTTGAGTTTGTCTTGATTTATCCTATACATTTCTTTTTCATTGATACATTACTTTAATTATTTCCTTCTAAATTATCAAATGATTTTTCACTTATCATACTATACTATTTTACTTTCTTCTTATTCCTTTAACAAGTTATATATTTTTTATATTTATTCTTAAAAGAAATCCACCATTCTGATCAATTTTTATAAAATTGTCTCATATTGATATGATCTTCTCATAATTCTGAGCACATTTTCCCATTGTCCTACTCATTCTTTTAAGTTTAATATTTTTAAACCTTTACCTATTTTAATAACATCTTCTTTACCTTTTATTTCTATCCAAATGCCTCTATGATCTAAAAAAAACAGTTTCTACACCAGTCTGTAATCCTTCAGATATAAAAAAATAACCTTCCTCAGTTATAAAGTCTTCTACTATATGTCCAATCACTGTTATTCCAAATGCTCAATTTACACATCTCATAATTTCCATAACTTTCCTAATGTTACCACCTTTTTTCTTATTTTTCCTTAAATCACAATTAATGTCTTCAGACATGATCATTTCCACATTTACAGACAACATAATTTAGAATTTGATTAAACATATTTCTCTTCCTTTCTTGCAACATTATCATACACTGCAATTAATCTGTACACCTTTTCCATCTTAAATCTATTTTGGTTACCCTTCTCATTATTACTGTTATATCCAGAATTTTAACTGTCTTCTTTGTTAGAATACCTATCCCTGAACAAGGTGTTAAAATGTGGACCTAGATTCCAAACTATATCATTTCCACTTAGAATTTCTGTTTGCAGCCTACCTTCATTTGTTAATAATATTATATCTTCTATTATTATTATTATTATTATATCCATATCCACCTTTTTACACCACTCTATAATAGCTAACCTTCTAGCTATATTTTAATCTATTTACATTTATAGCTTTGCTGAAGTTCTTGCTCAGAATCTGCCTGTAATGCCACATCATCTGCATACAGCAAATTTGTTGACCTGTCCCTTCTGACCTGTTTGCTAATGTAGTCCATCACCAGTATGAACAGCAGTGGGCTCAGAGCTGAACCCTGGTGCACTCCCACTCCCACTGGGAATCCCTCTGTGAGACCAAAGACTGTTCATACTTGAGTCATTGTGTTCTTGTACATAGCCTGCACCGATTCTACCAATGTTTCTGGGACTTCAAACTACTGCAGTACTGTCCAAATCATCTTTCTTGGGACCTTGTCATATTCTTTCTCCAAATATGAGAATGCCCAGTATCTCTTTCATGATCTCTAGCTTCTTCTCAACTATCTGTCTCACCAAACATCAGGTCAGTTGTACTGCATCCTGATCTGAATCCAAACTGCTCATTTCCTAGCTTACTTTCTACTACTCTGTGTATGTATTTATGAACCATCCTTTCCAGTGCTTTCATGCAGTGTGACAGGAGTTTGGTACCTTTGTACTGCCCACAGTTGTGGATGTCACCTTTGTCCTTGTACACTGGCACAGGTATTGTCCTTGTACACTGGCACAAGAATGCTTATTCTCTGGTCATCTGGGATAAACCTTTCTCTTCACACTGCTAGGAGTACCCTTGGGAACCATTTCTCCCCTATCTCACCCAGCACCTTTATCATATCTGCATACATCTAAAGTGTACTATAGGATAAATATAATTAACCCTTTATTCTTTTCTGCTCTTTTTCTTTCATATTTAATCTTATAAAGTTTCTTTTTCTCTCTTATACCCTTTTACCAATAGAATTATTTTTTCCTTTAACAATATTCTAACCGACATCTTATTCATCACTAATTTCAGACCCTTCTTCTATGTTTAACTCTTCTTTTTTTGTATTTCAGGTATATCTCTTTTCTTATTGTTATGTTTATTCATAAACATTGCTTCTCTTTGCTTCTGTCCCTACTCTGCTTGGTTTATTATTTCAGTTTCTTCTTGTGTATGTTCCTGTTCCCCTTGCTCTAACATATTTACCTCATCCTTCTCTTCTTTACAGTCCATCCACATATTTATTTATTTATTTATTTATTTATTTGGTTATTTCATATTTGTTAACCAGGTTAGTCCAACTGAGTTTGAAAACAAACCCATTTTCAGTGGAGACCCGAGGGGAAAAGCCCCAGCAAACAGAAGTAAAAATAAAGTGACAATATATACAAATATTAAATAACAATCACAATACAAAATAATTGTAAAAAAGAAAAGCTTATTAACTATTTGCATTACATTGATAGTAAGCAACCCATTTTCAGTGGAGACCCTAGGGAAAGAGCCCTAGCAAATATAAGCAAAGATAAACATACAGTACAAAAACTATTAAAAACAACACTGAAAATACGAAATTAATTATAAAGAGAAAAACAAAAGAAAAAAAATATGAACATTAAGGGTTGTACTGATAGTAGTGGATTAAAATTTACTACATATGAGAGTAAAAACAAAAAGATAATCGTTGTTCAAAAGAAGGACAATGTATGGACATTGATGGGAAGTGGGGGGAAAGATAAATAGTGTGGAGAATGGGAGGAGGCTATAGCGGGGCTATAGTAGTAGAGCTGAGGGTTTAGAAGATTAGTTTAAGCAGAAGTTACTAACAAAGAAAGAAAGTTAGGAGATGCAACAGGTTATACAGTGGGAGAGACTAAGACTACGTGTGGTCAATGCAACGGCATAATTTCAAGTTTAGTAGGTGGGATTTAAGCTCCTTTTTAAAACAGGGAAAGGAAAGGAAAGGTTGTATTTAATATGGAGAGGGAGTGTGTTCTAATTTAGTGAGACAGAGTGTTTGTAAAGTAATTTGCCAATATTTGTTTTGGGTTTATAAACTGAGAGAAGATGCTGATCAGCACTCCACCCTTGTTATAGGTTCATAGGTGGGTACTAAGCTATCTGCCCGAGGGCATTTATAAGCCTAGCCGGAATGTGTTGGCTTTCGCCGCCCCCTTAGATTAGTTCCCTGTGCCTCTGTCCAGCAGAGCCAATGAAGTGATCCCTGAGGTAAACTTTCTGTTTCCCATCCACTCGTTAAGGTTTCTTTTGAAAAGTGTTAGCAAGGAGCTCTGCCTAATGTAGATTGGGATCTTGTTCCAAAGCATTGGAAGTCTCTGGGACAGGAATCTATCCCTCCAGCACGTCCTACTTATTGTTATGGTGAGGTTTAGATCCCTAGAGCATGTGGCTCGAGGGGATAAGGTTTTCTTTAGGTGGAGCATGTCCATCAATTCTAGGTTGGACATGGCCTTGTATATCAGACAGAGATCACCTCTGAGTAAGCGGTATGCAACCGAGTACAACTGTAGTTTCTTCAGTCGAGCTGCATAGGGCATCTGTTTGAGGCCATTGATCCTCTTGATGAGGTTGCAAGTGTCTTGTAAGGTACATCCCAAATGGGGCGTTGTACTCTAAGATGGGTCTGATGAGTGATGAGTAGAGGGGCACAATGACCTCTTTTGATCTGGATGCAAACCCTTTTATGATTAGGTGGGCCATGTTGAAGGATTTTCTAACCACTTTGGCAATGTGATTATCAAAGGTGAGATTATTATCTACTTGAGTCCCCAGATCCCTTATTATGTCTTCCGTATTTAGGGGACTACCACCTATGTGGTAGTTTGTGGGTACTTTGTTTTTTCCCAAGGGGATGACTATGCACTTTTTGGCATTTAGCTTGAGGCCATGATTTTGACACCAGGTATCTGTCTCAGTGAGACCCTTTTGGAGGATGTCTGCGTAAGCTGGAGAGTCAATTATAGCCCCTAGTTTGCAGTCGTCTGTGAACTTGGTCAGCCATAGTCCTCCTGTGCTTGTCTGTACCTCTGAGAAGTATACGCCGAACAGGAGGGGTCCAGGGACTGAGCCCTGGGGAATGCCACTTGTAACTGGTTTAGAGTCGGACCTAGCTCCCACAACTCTCACCATGTGGATTCTGTCCATGAGCCAGCTGGCAACCCATCTTGTGACATAGGGGTTTATGTTCAGGCTGGTGAGCTTGTCTATAATACCAGAATGGGGAATGGTGTCGAAGGCCTTAGCGAGGTCTAGGTAGGCTGTCTGTATGACCTTTCCCTCATCTATAGCCTTGGTAACTGTCTCAAAGAAGTCCACCAGATACAGGAGGCATGATCTGCCCTTAGCAAAGCCAAACTGGGTAGGGTCCAGTGTTTGGAGGTTCCCAATGTCTCTGTTAATGAGTTCCATGATGATGCACTCCATAGCCTTGCAGACCAAGCTATTCAGGCTTATAGGGCGATAGTTCCCGGGGTCTGTTGTGGCTCCACCTTTGTGGAGCAGAATAACCGTTGCTGTGCGCCACTCTATGGGTATGTAGCCTGTGGAGAGGCTGAGTTTGAACAGTGTGTTTAGATGAGAGGTTAGTTTGTCTTTGAGCTTGTGTAGGACGCAGCCTGGGACACCGTCCGGTCCCATTGATGCTGTGTTTTTGGCTTGAGAGGGCTGTTTTAACCTGAGTGTCTGTGATTTCAGGGACTCTACATTCTTCTGGTATGTTTATGGGTCCTTTTGGGGGTGAGAGAGGGGTGAAGTTTGCGCTGAACCTGTCTGCCAGGATGTTGGTGATATCTGTCGGTTCAGTGTAGTTTGTGCCATTCTGCACTAACTCTGAGCAGATCTGAGCATTGCCACTTAGTTTCTTGACATAGCTAAAGAATGCCTTGTGGTTATCTTTGGAGTCCTTGGCAATTTTTCTTTCAAAGCTCGCCTTGGATGATTTTATGAGGGATCATAGTTTCTTGCTGATACTGATCAGGGATATCTTCCCTTCTTGGGATTTTACTCTTTTCTGTACTAGTTTCCTCCTTCTATTGTATAGCTTGTTTCTGGCAGGAGTCCACCAGACTGGTTTCCTTTTCTTGGAGGAGTGAGTCTTGGTTTTGCTTGGGATGGCACGATCCATGCATTCTTGTAGCTGCCCATAGAATGCATTAGTAAAGGATTTTGCAGCTTGGACAGTTTTATCCTTCAGCATGGGGGCTTTGAAACTTTCCACTTTGGTCTTAAGTAACGTGAAGTTTGCTTTTGAAAAGTTTTTCATGGTGGCTTTCTTGTCTGGTGGTGGGGGTGGAATATGGATATCCAAAGTGATTTGTTTATGGTCAGATCTAACCAGCAAGGGGTTGACCTCTGGTGTGGAACACCGGTTGCCCATGTTGGTGATGACCAGGTCCAATATGTTGTCACATCTGGTGGGAGTGTTGACCAGTTGAACCAGGGCATTTGAGTTTATAAATTCTGGGAAAAGTTGGGTAAGGGAGTTAGTACTTGACTAGTTCTCCCAGTTAATGTTTGGGTAATTGAAATCACCCAATAGTAGGGTGTTTGGTAGGACCTTTATGTTTCCCAGTGTTTCCAGAAATGCAGAATGGGGGTCCTGGGACATGGTGGGTGATCTGTAGCAAGCTACAATTTGAATTGCAGTTTTGCCCATTGTTAGTTGCATGTGGATGATCTCTTAAGCATCGTGCTGTGCCACTAACCTGGGGGTGTGGGTATCCTTGATGATTATGGATATACTCCCGCCTTTTGTATTTCGGTTTGAGTTCTGTGGCTGAAATATATGGTATGAGTTGTAGCCTGGTAGTGTTGGGGTGCTCTCTGGAGCCTTAAACCAGATTTCTGTTACTGCACATATACCATTTTTTTCCATACTGAAGAGTGCCTTGAGTGCGCGCATTTTGAGGTTTAGACATCTGGCATTGAGTAGCATTACCCTCAGTTTTTTATTACTTGTGCTATTTATGGTGGTGGGTTTGTCTTTTGAGCCTTGCCCAAAAAAGGCACTATGGGGGTGGCAAGAGCCTTGGCCAGTATTCGAAAGCCTAAGGGTGACAGGTGCAAGCTGTCTCTAGCGAAGCAGCGTGGTTTGTCGAGCATGTCATCCCAGGTGGACAGACACTGGATCCCCTTTGAATGACACCAAAAACTTAGCCAATTGTTGAAATCAAGATTTCTTTCTTTATACTGTGGTATCATTCTTGGTGAGGGCAGGATGCTCCTCAGGGTCAGGGTCATACCAGCCTGGGCTAAGTGATCAGAGAGCTCCTCCATGTCTCTTTTCATGTATTCCAGGAAGGTATGGCTCAGGTCATTCACACCAACATGGACAATGGCAGAGTCATATTTGTACTTGTTCTGGAGTGACCTGAGTGCTTGTGTTATGTGGCAGATCCTGGCACCCGACAGGCAGCTAACAGTAACCTTCTCCTTATTCAGCCTAGTGAGTGGGACGTCAGTGTGCGTGACTATAGAGTCACCTATTACTAGTATGTTGGATATGTTATTTTGCCTTAAGGGCTGTGATTGCATGGCACACTGGTTTTGTGAAGTATGTGTTTCATGGTTTGTGTTGGGGGGTAGAGGTTGCTTGGATGTTTGCTTTGGAGGTCTCTGTTGGCTTTGTAGGTTTTTGTTTAGAGCCTCTGGGTATGTTTTCATGTATTTATGTGTGTTTTTTGCCGGTGCTGGTTTAATGGGTCTATGTAAGACTGATGGTGTGATGCAAGTATTTCCTTTCTCCTCTTGACTGTCTGATCCAGTCTTGGGTTGAGAGAGCTTAGCCACTAGTTTGACTGTATAACTGCATCTCTTGCATGTATTAGTGTTTGGTGGTAGGAGGAGTGGGTTGTCTGTGTACATGAGGCAGTTGTAACATTGACTCAAAATGCCCAGATTCACCAGTTCAACTGGAGAGTACACCTGAAACTGCCCTTTGGACATGCCTGGATAGGTACAGTGAACTGTTTTACTGGATGGCTGGTAAGGTCGAATAGAGAGCCTTGTCCTTCTGTACAGTACAGAATGATCTAGTGCTAGGGTTTATAAGTGCTTGCTATAAGTTTTGAGCAAGTGCTGGGCTGAGGAATGAATGGCTTGAGTGCTTAAGTTGAAAGTTTGTCTAGTTCCAAGGGAAAATTGAAGAGGAGACTTTGTGGAGCCGGGAATAGTTTTACCCTAGCTAACCGGTGCTGCCCGGCAAGCAAAACCGGGCAAATACGGTATTTATAGCAGGAAAATGAAAGAGATAGAAATTAGCCCAAAATGGCCAATAAACTACTAATTTCTGGGCTGAAACCACTCCTCAAGGGACAGATAGGCTGCTCAAAGCTCCCCTCTCTCAAAGGTGAACTGAGAAACTTCCTTCTATCCAAGTAAGGTATGGGCAATCACAGAGATTTGTAACACAGCCCTAAATTCAGCACTAACCTGAAAACTGGACTATACTAGCTTAGAAAGGTGGGAAACAAGTATATATATATTTTTTTCAGAAAATAAAGCAGATACACTCAAAAAAATAGCTTAAAAGCACAGAAAAGGATACTTATTGTTATATATCGCAGATCAGAGTTGTAGTCAATGCCCCAGTAATAAAGTAGGAAGAAACACAAATACAGTAAAAGCAGCAGTTCATGTTTTTTTTTTTTGCATCATGTCCTATTTCACCACAAAAGTAACATTTCTCTTTACACAATTCATAATCAAATTATCTGTTTTTCTAGAGAAAAAAACAAGTTTTCAGTTGACCCCAATGTTTCATAACCGCCTTTTTGCCCTTCAACATTTATAATACTAGGAATATGCTCAATTTTATAATTTTCTATTCTCGGTATAACATTGTAATCCCATCCTCAATCCATAAACCTTTATTATCATAAAACTTAGAAATGTCCATTATTTCTTTACATATATTATTCAAATATGTTTCTGAAGTCTCTTTTTCAACTTCAGTCGTAATTTGTATATTTTCTTTTTTCTTTGTTTCTCTATGAAAACACAGTCTTTCTTTTTTTCATACCCCCCAAATTTTTCCAGCACATCTCCATTTTCAAAAATAGTGTCACAAAAAGTGTCTTCACTTATATGAATCAAACTCTTAACCTCAGTTGTTTTGGTTCTTAATGGAGAAATTATATTGTCCTATGCCACATATCTTTCAGTTCCTTGCTTTCTTTACCAAAAATCCTTACAGTGTAATTCCACCTCTACATTGCTTCAGACTCCTTTGCTTCTCCTTCTTTTCTTCCCTTCTCTCTTATTATATCCACATATGATTTATTTTTCTCCACAGCCTCTTTACTTAACAGTTCTGCATCTTCCTTTTGTATTGTATCCATTATATCTCCCCAAGAAATATCCTTCTCACTTTCAGACTCACTGGCCGCCATTAAGTCCTGCAAAATATCAAATACGAAATTGGAGGGTTGTAACAACCATGTCATTCCCAACCATTGTATTCTTCTTGAACAATTCCTGCTAGAACCTGCACTCTGAATCCTGTGAAGGACCGATTGCCTTCACTTCTCTTTCCACTCCCCTCTTTAACTGCCGAGGATTCAGCATTCTCTCCCCCTAAGAAGGCTCGACTGTCTTCTCCAAAATTTCTCCAGACTCCTTCTTCGTCATACTTGTAATTGAGGTTTCAACTGACTGCACTTTACCATCACTCATCTTCCACTCCCCGTCCAGAACCTTCTGAACATCTGCCATCAAATTGTCATTCTTATTATCCTCCTGCATACAGGAATTTTCCATTAAACTGTTAAAAACAGTTTCCAAACCATAACAACAAGCCACTTACTTCTTTGAACTGCAACCATACCCAGAACGGAAGCAGGAAGCATCACAGAAACAATGGTCCCACTTGCCAACAAATTGAGTAGGGGAAGTTCCCTGATGCTCTGGTCATATTTCTTGCAGTAGTATAAATACCACCGTGAGTCTTTTCTGAAAAGAGGCCACTAGCCTAGTGGAACTAACCCTGTCAACAAAGGATAAATATATAAATAAATAAAATTCAGCAAAAGCTCTAATTAATAGTGCTTATTTTCCACAGAACTGCAGCAATTACCCTCCTGCCACTACACCTGGCCAAAACTGTGTTTGATGTAAGTTTTTAAAAGTGACTAAAACATTGCAAATAAATGCAGCAACACCTATAATTCCAATTAAGAGCACAAAACACTTGAAAAGCAGTACAAACTGCAAAATGACTTCAGCTTCAAGATGTAACTTCAAATTCAGGGAAAACACAGTAAAATGCAGAAAAACAACAGAAACCACAAAAAAAATGATATAAACCGCTATGTAATTGTAAGTGCAGTAGAATAAATGTATTTTACTTTCTACTGGTTGCAAACTGTAGACAAAATGCCATTTTTTTTTTTTTTTTTTTGCTAATGCACAGGAGTGCAGCTTCTAGGGGCATGAGAATAAGAATTCAATGGTGCTTCACTCTGCTCATATAAAATAAACAGGGAAAATGAAAGAATCAATGGTAAACAACTAGAGCTCTAACCAATATTGCTTTACATCCCCAGGACATGGCAATTACCCTCTTGCCATTAAGATTAAACACTACAAGCACTGGGTGAGTCATACACCTGACCAAAAGTGTCTGCTTGCTGTAAGTTTGAAAAGTCTGCATGTAAAGGCAGCAACACTAATAAATCTACCTAATAGCACAGAAAGCAAAGGAAATACAGTGGCAACTGCAAAACAACATCAGTTAATAGCTTTATTGATGTGAAGTTTGGATCTGGCAAAACAACCTCACTTAATACCTTTAACCCTTAACTCTGTTTATGACAAGTTTGTATCTGGCAAAACTACAAGTACAGGCTTGATAAACAGTTCTTCAGCCTCAATCAGACCATGGCAGTCAAACTGGAAGCACTCACAACATATGCAACTTAACCAGCTGTGTGGCAGGCATTGTGATTTGCTCTACTCATTTGCATTAGGTAGTTCAGGACCTGGTGAATGATCCAGCATATTGATGCCTGCAGTATGCTTGATGTTGTTACTGCTCGCCACTGAAAGATTACAGCAAGAAAATGAAGATTTCAAAATTAACAAGTGGAATTGGTTGTTCTAAAATGTCAGTAAATATATTTTGGACCTGTTACATTTTAAAATCATCCATAGAGATCTGCTTTCCCAGTGGCTTTTATATCACATTATTAATGCAAAAAAAATCAGTCTCCAGCATGTATTCCAGCACCTGCTCATGTTCAGCTAAATCAAAGGTTTGCAGAGACTGGCAGAATTAATGCTGCTTTATTCTCAAACAGACCCTCATACATTTATCAAATGAATTCAGACAAGATGGTGCAACTGCCATGTCCACAGTGTTACCCATGCTGGTGTTATGATAGCTGGTGCTTTTCCTCCTATAAAATTGCAACTTGGATGTGTTAAAACAAGAAGATATCTTCTATAAACAAAAACAACAGACTTTATTAAAAAGTGTATTTATTTAACTCAGACATGGTGAGAGCTGGTAGTTTATCAGCTTTAGCTGTTTATCCCAATATTTTCTGATGTAGTCCTGAAAACGTATTGCAAAACATGTAACTACACCACTACTTATCCTTCTCTCAGCTACTGACCACACACAAACTCATCTATAAACCTTACCAATGCCCAGTCCTAAGCAGAATTCTTCGACATTATCCCCAAATACACAACTCCACTCCACTAACTACATGCCCACATAACTCCTCTAATAATTCAGCTGGTGACTATGTACTCCTCATTTGATTTAGATTATGGAACTCCTTGCCTCTACTAATGAAAACAAAAATTCAAATGTAAACTCAACAACACTTAGTGGCTATATAACTCAACAACACTTAGTGGCTATATAACTCAACAAGTAATAAAAAGGAAAGGAATAAGTCTTCAGAGTTGAGTGTCGCAAAAAGGCTTTATTTACAATAACACATGTTGAGCACTTTCATCCACAGTTAATAGGACTTCTTCAGAACAATATAAATTGCAACAGACTGAATCTTTATACCTGTGGGTGGAAGCCTCAAATAATTAATGACATCATCACCTAATTAACTATTCAACACCTCTTCATCACAAACAAGTGTCAACTTTTAAAACCTTTTAAAACTAGTCAAGACAACATAAACAAACATTTTCATTTAAAATAATGTGTTGGCAGTTCATAATTAATAACATAATGTAACTATAAAACCTCTCTAAAACAAAATACTTTGTCTTTCAACTGTTTAAGCATTTTGAACAGAAGAAATGTTTTCAGACCATTGGTGACTGTCTCATTCAAAATAGTAAGATGCCTTCAATCTAAGTAAGCTGGAGATGAAAACACAGTCATTGAGTCCTGGGGGTTGAGTGGCATTGGTTTTAAGTTGCCACTTCAATTCTAGGAATTCGAGGTAGTCATCCAGAGGATCACCTCATTTCCCTAGGTGTGCCTGGTCAATAACAATGAATTTAAATGTATGTCCCGGGTTTCCTTTGACATGTTTGGCCATGGCATTATGTTCACCCCCCTTTCTAATGTCGTATTGATGCTCGTAGACTCCCTGCCTGAAGGTTCTCTTGGTTTTCGCAATATAAAATGCAGAACAATCAGAGCAGAGAGCCAAATAAATCACACCCCTACTGTTACACGTAAATCTATTTTGGAAATAAATATTTCCAACCCCCATACTGTTACACATAAATCTATTTTGGAAATAAATCTTTCCAAAACTGGCCACTGTGACAAAGGGCTCTTCCATCATGAACCTACAATAATTGCAGCTCGCACATCTATTCATCTTCCCCATTTGTTTAGTAAAATTCAGTCCTTCCAATGACACCTTAAAACAAGGTGATTTTTTATAGATCACCCTGGGTTTTGGTCTTACTAACTCATGGTGTTCACTATCAACAGTAAAAATTATCCCATTATATAATAAATCCTTTTTATTACTGGTTGGTGCTTGTGGTTTTACTATATAACTCAACAACAGTTACTGGATATGCAATTCAACATTTACTGGACATAGAAATCACCAACACTTATTGGACATATGACTCTACTCTTGTTCCTCACTAGCCCATCCCTTCACCATATTCACCTTTCTATGCAACTTTTTCAACCTGTTCTGTCCCTACTTACATGATATTTTATACAGCTATTACTTTTAACTTCCAGCAGGCCTTCCTCCATTCTATTTCTACTTTCCCTTTCACTACTCTTACACATGCATCACACATAAATGCTTCCTGCCTGCTGTAGTTTATACCTCCTTTTCCCTCCTCTCCAGTTCTACTATCTTGCTGTCAGTTCTTTCCTCAGTCTTTCTCATGTTAGTTTCCCTCCTTTATCTTTCTCAAACCCACTTACTCTAACTCAGCTAGCCCTAGACTCTTCTCTCCTTACCTACTCATTGCACAATCACTCTATTAACTGAAAACTCCTACTCCCCTTGGGTATTAGCTGAGAACTCCCACTCCCCCTATTTATGCTGTGTACTGCATTACAACTGCTATCCCTGTTGTGCTCTGATCATGCTATGCTACTATACATGAATGTGACTGATTTTTAAAAATGATTTACCTTGAATCTGCTTTGTATATACAATTGCGAAAAGTGTCACTACAACTCTAAATCTGTAGGATTATCTCCTGCTTTTGCTATTTGTTGATAAGCTTTGTCTGTATTATGTTATCTTACTAGGAAAATACTTTTTTCTATACTTTATCTTTTTCATATTGATGTATAGAGCTCTTCTTCCTGGCCTCCACTGAAAAGGTTTGCTTTTGTTGACCTATTTGGACTATCCCAGTAAACAAATGTGAATAAGTACCCTATTGAAATGTCAACACTTGGAACACCATGTACCAAAATGCCAAAAAAAAAAAAAAATACAGAAAACACAGGAGAAGAATGAATTTTGAAAATCACTCTTCTTCTTTAAACTTCTTTTTGCAGGTGGGCAAGCCCTGTACATCCCCCAAACTTATATATACCAATTCAGAGATCTCCGTACTTCAGAGAAAAGGGAATATTCTGAGAAATGGCATCCGGACTTACTATATGTAAGTTCAATCTTTCGGCCATAATCCAGTGGGTCCTGACATTTCAGATGGTTACCAATAAATACATATTGGACAAAAGCTTTTAATAATGTTTGTCATTTTTTCCTCAATTTTGCAATGCTAGCTGTTGGTTACTTGTTTTTCTTTTCTTTTTTTTTTTTTTGTTATTTGTTAATGATGTTGGCTGAAAGTTCTTGACGGTTTTAATCCTCCCATTCTTGGCACATAGTATCACTCAAGAGATTGCCCATCTACAAGGAAATAACTTACATAGGAAGTAACATACTTGAGAGCACGGACACTCCAAAAAATTATAAACTTTAGAAAACTTTTGGACTACTAGTTGATCACCTCCATAGCCTCTCTGCTTCTATCCAGGTGCTTGGAATGGCTATTTTCAACTACAATCCACTGAATTTTGTCTTGTAATCCTTTCAGCAGCACTAGCTATTGCTTTGTTAAGCAAAAGGATATCGTAGTGCCTTTTGGTTGAGGCCTGCATCGGTACTGACAGCTGCACTATATTCCCCCCATGACTTCCAAGATATTCTTCCCTTTTTCTCTCTTCCCCTACCATAGTGTTTAAATTAGGCTGCATGTAAACTTAAAGTCGATCTAGTAGAGTATCTCCCTAGTCTAAATTCTCCTAATTTCTGCCTGCTTCTTTTGACTTTTGTATTTCTCCTAATTTCTGCCTGTTTCTTTTGACTGTAGGACTCACTCATATTTTACTTATCTACTTCCTGTTCTCAAGTTTCTCTGATACCTACTGAGTAAATCTTAACATAATAAAAGGGAAATATAAAACAGAAAAACCTACTCTCTGGCTGTAGCTCTATCCCAGCTTCAGAGTCTCAGTCACTGATTATTTTTTCTGGATAATCACGTCTTCTTCGATCTACCCACTCCGTCTGCCCTGTGGGCTCACTCCGCTCCCCTACCCTGCCCCCAAATGCACCTGACAATCTTTCACCTACCTTCTCAAAATATCTGCAGACAGCATCGCCTATCCCATCTCTATTCTTATAAATAGATCCATACAAGAATCATACGTCCCTTCTATCTGTGGCCATGCCTATATCATCCCCCTACACAAAGGTGGCAAGAATTCTGACTCCACCAACTTCAGGCCAATTGCCATCCTTTCCCCTCTTTCTAAAATTCTAGAGAAAAACATCCAAGTACAACTAATGAAACACCTAACCCAAAACAATCTCGTCTCCCCTACCCAGCACTTCCACCCTGGCTACTCCACCATGACTGCCCTTATTTCCTTTCTTGAAACCATCAACAATGAATGAGACTCAGGCAAATTTGTACCCATGCTAGTCCTAAATTTGTCAAAAGCCTTTGACACCATCTCCCACACCCTACACATATCCCAACTTTCCACCCTACATCTGTCTCCCTCCACCATAGCATGGTTTTCCAGCTACCTGTCTAACTACCAACAAGCTGTCCAATGGAAAACTTCAACCTTCCCCTTCCTCCCTACACCCACAGGCATCCCTCAAGGCTCCATTCTTGGCCCTCTACTCTTTAACCTGTTTATTAACAACTTTCACCACTCCATCCCAGAGTCATCTGTCATCCAATATGCAGACGACTGGACTATCATCTGCTCAGCCTACTCACCCTCTGAGCTCCTTGCAAAAACCCAATTAGCCTTCTCCACGACCGAAACCTGGATATAGTCCAACCACTTGGTTCTAAATGCAAATAAAACCAAACTAATGATCTTTTCCCTACCAAAAACTCTATTACTGACAAAACCCAAAACCTCATTCACCATACAGAGCCAGAACAACCCCCCCCCCCTTGAAATCATTCCTACCACCAAGCTTATCGGCATCTTCATTGATGATGAACTAATATTTGATACCCACATCCACTCCGCAATAAAAAAAAACACCAAAAGATAGGCATCCTTTACAGACACAACCACTTCCTCCACCCCCTTACCTGTCAAACCCTGGCATCCACCTTCCTGCTTCCCTTCCTGATGTATGGTGCCCCTCTGTTCACAAATCTCCACCTCGGCTTATGATCCAAACTTGAATCCTGCTACCACAAGATCTGCAAATTTGCAACCAATTCAAAATACTCATCCCACTACCGCCACTCCCTCTGCACCCTCAATTGGCTTAAACTCCCCAACTACCTCAGTTACTTACAACTAACCATTGCCCACAAACTCATTCTTAAACCCACAAACTGCCCATCTCTCACTACATCCTTAAAACCCTATACAGCCACCTGCCAACTCAGATCCTCAAACCAAAATCTCCTTCAGGTCCACAAACCAGCACAACCTCCTGGCCACCTACTACTGTCCTACTCCTTAGCCAAGCAAAGGAACTCCCTCCCCCACACCTTTGCAACCTTCCAGACCATACCAGTTTCAAACCTCAGCTATCCTCTTATCTATCAGCCAAATGGGAATGCCCATGTCACACTACACCCCATCTCTTCCTACCCTGCACTGAAATCATTACCATTTACCAATTCTATTGCTTCATCTCAGCCTAAAATAGTCTCGCCCTGCCAGGGACTGATTTTCTCTCTACTATCTAATGTACTATATGTTCCATAATCCAATTTTCTGGTACTCTCTTCATGCAAAATGGTCCACCTAACCTGCAAAGGGCTAGTAGCTACTGTTTAATGTTTACTCATAAAGAGTTTATTTGACAAAAATGTCTTTTGCTGCAAATGTTCAGTTTACCCAACCTCCAAAAGGGCTAGTAACCTTCTGTTTAAATGTTAATTCACTAAAAGCTTATTACATAATGTATTAATACTTCTGTAAATCTTTTAATTGTTCTGTACAAATCTTTGTTATTCTTTTGGAACATGTAATATGTAGCTTGCAATATTTGGAGCTTTTCTCCCTGGGCCTCCACTGAAAATGGGCTCTTTATGGCCCAGTGGACTTCCCCGGTCATCAAACATAAATAAATAAATAAATGAATAACCAAGCTAAACAGGTGTACTCAAATATTCATAATTTGACCTATCAAATATTCAAAAGTGGTTCTGGACCCATTGGAGTGAGAAGACACTTGTATCAAAAAAAAATTATTTCCAGCATCATCCCTAAAAGGATGTGAAATTGGATATCCAAGCATGGACAAATGTCACTCTCGTCAGAAAGGCAAAGCTCAAAACCTGTTTTATCTGTTAAAGTATTCATGTGCTGTATTCTCTTTTTGACTTGATCTAGCCTGCTCATTAACCTTCTCCCATACTTCCTAGGGAATGACAAGCTGTTAAGCAAATGGCTGAGCCAAAGCAGACTTTTCATTAACTTGATCACATTTTTGCACAAACTATAAAATTCCTGTATTCTGGATGAGCAAAAAAAATCACCCTTTCTCATCCTTTTAGCTATTTGGATTTTTTCATCAAGGATTCAAATATCTATGATTACATTTTATAGGGATCAATGTATCCATGACACTGATAACAGTGTCTACACCTTCTGACTGTATCAGAACAAATGTGCACTGGCCATCAGTTGAGAAGGTCGAGTGGACCTCTAAAGTACTTGTGAAGTCGCCATGGATAAAAACAGGACATTGATGGACAAGCAAAGCTACCCTCATACTGCAGCTGTTTGCCAATGTCAAATGTGGTAGGTAGTGTGTGAAACATGCAAAAATAAGATGTACAAGATATGATGCTATAGAAACACAGCTGGGATAGGCTGACAGCAGCAATGTAACTTAAAAATTCATGGGATCAGAAAAAAATGTGATCATTATATATATGCCTTGTATAAAACTAGCTGTTAGATGAAGGGATAAAGGTAGGCAATAAACATAAACAAAAGAAAATGCAGTTAAACATAAGGGACAGACCTCAGACAAAAACCTTCAGTAATTCATGGAGCTCTCAGTATATATACGTTTTTAGTGCCTCACTGAAAACTTTTTATGATCACACTATGGAATTTTAATATTCACATGATGTACAGACTTTGTAAATGTTAACTTTTGCAATTTTTCCAAAGTAAGATGGTACAAAGTTGTAGATGTTATTTTTATACGTATTTATAATGGGTCCCTATCAGTTCAGCAAAAATCAGTTCATCGTACGGCATTTTCAGTGCAATTGCATCGAAGATGCCATTCGTCGAGCTGTTCATACTGAGATGGCGGGTACAGTGAGGATTGGGAAATGTGCTCTATCCCCACTGTAGTGCGATCTCAGAGTTGGTATATCTAATTAGCGGGGTGTGGGGAGCTTTCAATGAAATGCGTATGACCATGTGAGTTTGAATGACATGAGGATTCAGTGAAATGGCAGGGACACATATAGATGCACATTTTAAACTGCTGAATGCATTACTTTCATTGCGTAGTTATTGCCTACTGTTATCACTGTTGGTTCACAGTTTTGCAATGTTGTTTTTATTAAACATTTCAGGGACAATGCTACGTTATGACTGGTATGTTGGGGAGAAAGTTAGTGAATGGTATGGATTTGTTAGAAAATCAATTTATAATATGAAATTAGGAATGAGTTTGTAATGATCCTCACAGAAGCTGAATCTCAAATATTGTTACAAAAAGATCCGGACACACACATGCACACAAACACAAACAAATGCATACAAAATCACACGCACACACAGAACATAAAGAGCTCATTGGCAAGGGAGTGAAATTTGGTGCATTATTTAAACTATTCTTTATCTAAGGTGAACTGTCTGTTTATTCCTGAAAGTATATGGAAGGCGATAAAGGGTGGATGATGATAGTGTTGGGAGTAGATCATGGAAATGGATTCTGTTTCATATATGGAAGTCATGCATGAAGTATGCAGTGGTAGTTGTGTGTGTGTGTGTGTGTGTGTGTGTGTGTGTGTGTGTGTGTGTGTGTGTGTGTGTGTGTGTGTGTGTGTGTGTGTGTGTATAAACCCAGTCAGGAATATTCTGCAATTTTCTGATTACTTAAGAGATACGCAAAATACAAGTAACATTATAACTTTGGTTAGACACCTAAAAACAATACATAGATGATTAAACAAAACCCAGTGCTCGTCGTTTTTTAAAAAAATTGCAACAAGCATGAACCTACCAGCAGCAGAGAACACGGATACATCCTATTAAACCACCACAAGGCTACAGCTAGCTCTTGCTTCACCAGAACAAAGATATATCCTACTTCAACAGCACACAGATACATCCTATTTCACCAACACAGATACATCCTATTTCACCAGCACACAGAAACATCCTATTTCACCAGCACACAGATATATACTACTTCACCAGCACAGAGATACATCCTATTTCATAAGCACACAGACAAATACTACTTCACCAGCACAGAG